>NC_064930.1:69455773-69670773 GCF_023897955.1 Schistocerca gregaria
GTTCACGGTACATCCAAACCGTCTTCGAACCCATCGTTCTACCATTCCTAGACCGGCAAGGGAACTTGCTGTTCCAACAGGACAATGCACGTCCGCATGTATCCAGTGCCACCCAACGTGCTCTACAAGGTGTAAGTCAACTACCCTGGCCAGCAAGATCTCCGGATCTGTCCCCCATTGAGCATGTTTGGGACTGGATGAAGCGTCGTCTCACGCGGTCTGCACGTCCAGCACGAACGCTGATCCAACTGAGGCGCCAGGTGGAAATGGCATGGCAAGCCGTTCCACAGGACTACATCCAGCATCTCTACGATCGTCTCCATGGGAGAATAGCAGCCTGCATTGCTGCGAAAGGTGGATATACACTGTACTAGTGCCGACATTGTGCATGCTCTGTTTCCTGTGTCTATGTGCCTGTGGTTCTGTCCGTGTGATCATGTGACGTATGTGACGCCAGGAATGTGTCAATAAAGTTTCCCCTTCCTGGGACAATGAATTCACGGTGTTCTTATTTCAATTTCCAGGAGTGTATTTTATGACAGGGTGCACTGTCAAACTTTTGTAAAGTTCTACAGTGTGTTCAAATAGTCTCTCCGCAGTGCCGTGTGATTGTTCGCCTGCCTGGGTTACTTACCTTCTACATTTACATCCTCATCCATACTCCGCAAGCCACCTGATGGTGTGTGGCGGAGGGTACCCTGAGTACCTCTATCGGTTCTCCCTTCTATTCCCGTCTCGTATTGTACGTGGAAAGAAGGATTGTCGGTATGCTTCTGTGTCGGCTCTAATCTCTCTGATTTTATCCTCACGGTCTCTTCGCGAGATATACGTAGGAGGGAGCAATATACTGCTTGATTCTTCGGTGACAGGCACACAGACAGACAGGCGCGCACACACACACACACACACACACACACACACACACACACGCACACAGGCACACACACACACACGCACACAGGCACACAGACACACACGCACACAGACACACAGGCACACAGACACACACGCACACAGACACACAGACAGACACACAGACAGACACACAGACAGACACACAGACAGACACACAGACAGACACACAGACAGACACACAGACAGACACACAGACAGGCAGGCAGGCAGACACACAGACAGGCAGGCAGGCAGACACACAGACAGGCAGGCAGGCAGACACACAGACAGGCAGGCAGGCAGACACACAGACAGGCAGGCAGGCAGACACACAGACAGGCAGGCAGACCCACAGACAGGCAGGCAGACCCACAGACAGGCAGGCAGACCCACAGACAGGCAGGCAGACCCACAGACAGGCAGGCAGACCCACAGACAGGCAGGCAGACCCACAGACAGGCAGGCAGACCCACAGACAGGCAGGCAGACCCACAGACAGGCAGGCAGACCCACAGACAGGCAGGCAGACCCACAGACAGGCAGGCAGACCCACAGACAGGCAGGCAGACCCACAGACAGGCAGGCAGACCCACAGACAGGCAGGCAGACCCACAGACAGGCAGGCAGACCCACAGACAGGCAGGCAGACCCACAGACAGGCAGGCAGACCCACAGACAGGCAGGCAGACCCACAGACAGGCAGGCAGACCCACAGACAGGCAGGCAGACCCACAGACAGGCAGGCAGACCCACAGACAGGCAGGCAGACCCACAGACAGGCAGGCAGACCCACAGACAGGCAGGCAGACCCACAGACAGGCAGGCAGACCCACAGACAGGCAGGCAGACCCACAGACAGGCAGGCAGACCCACAGACAGGCAGGCAGGCAGGCAGGCAGGCAGGCAGACACACAGGCAGGCAGGCAGGCAGGCAGACACACAGGCAGGCAGGCAGACACACAGGCAGGCAGGCAGGCAGGCAGACACACAGGCAGGCAGGCAGGCAGGCAGACACACAGGCAGGCAGGCAGGCAGGCAGACACACAGGCAGGCAGGCAGGCAGGCAGACACACAGGCAGGCAGGCAGGCAGGCAGACACACAGGCAGGCAGGCAGGCAGGCAGACACACAGGCAGGCAGGCAGGCAGGCAGACACACAGGCAGGCAGGCAGGCAGGCAGACACACAGGCAGGCAGGCAGGCAGGCAGACACACAGGCAGGCAGGCAGGCAGGCAGACACACAGGCAGGCAGGCAGGCAGGCAGACAGACACACAGGCAGGCAGGCAGGCAGACAGACACACAGGCAGGCAGGCAGGCAGGCAGACACACAGGCAGGCAGGCAGGCAGGCAGACACACAGGCAGGCAGGCAGACACACAGGCAGGCAGGCAGGCAGGCAGACACACAGACAGGCAGGCAGGCAGGCAGACACACAGACAGGCAGGCAGGCAGACACACAGACAGGCAGGCAGGCAGACACACAGACAGGCAGGCAGGCAGGCAGACACACAGACAGGCAGGCAGGCAGGCAGACACACAGACAGGCAGGCAGGCAGACACACAGACAGGCAGGCAGGCAGACACACAGACAGGCAGGCAGGCAGACACACAGACAGGCAGGCAGGCAGACACACAGACAGGCAGGCAGGCAGACACACAGACAGGCAGGCAGACACACAGACAGGCAGGCAGACACACAGACAGGCAGGCAGACACACAGACAGGCAGGCAGACACACAGACACCACGCCTGTGAAGGTTCAAATGGCTCTGAGCACTATGGGACTTAAACATCTGAGGTCATCAGTCCCCTAGATCTTAGAACTACTTAAACCTACCTAACCTAAGGACATCACACACATCCATGCCAGAGGCAGGAATCTAACCTGCGACCGTAGCAGCGGCACGGTTCCGGACTGAGGCGCCTAGAACCGCTCGACCACTGCGGCCGGCAAAGGTGAAGGCGTAGGCGAAACGGTCTTTGTTCCATCGCAAAATCATGGCGTAGGTGTTTTGGGATAGGCAATGTATTATTGGACAGTTTTGGCTGGGAAGTTTTATACCACCCACCCTACAGTCGCGATCTTGCGCCGCGCGATTACCATCTGTTCCTCCACCTCAATGGCAAGCGTTACGACGACGACGACGACGACGACGAGAAAACGGTAGCCAACTCTTTGTTATCGGAGCAGGTGGCAAGTTTTTATGGAGAGGGTATTTTCAGGTTGAGAGGTATGATACGTGTTTCAACGAACATAGCAACCATGTCGAAAAATAGAGTGAAGTACGTACTTTCTGAAAATAAATTTACTTTTTTTGAATAACCTTTCGTTGTGTACGTATGTTCAAACGGACCTTACATGGGGGGAAAAAAAGGCACCCCTCGTAATTTTACTTTCAATGTGTGAAGGACTCTCACTACTTTGAGCTCTCTTCACGTCGAATCTTTGTCTTTGGCTGCGTAAAATAAGTATAGATGGCACACACAAGTTAATCAGATTACACTCGGGGCTGGCGGTATGAAAGGAATAACTAGATATCCGAAGTGAAGAAACAGCACGTCAGAAAACGATTCTAAGTGCAACTAGCGTGCTATTTCTTCACAACGGCACTTTTGAAAAACAGTTGCTAAAAATGCTAAACAAAAATCTGACGCGATTGGTCTTAACAGTGGGCGGGGACATGCGAGGGGAGATGCTGACGTAATCGGCATTCGGTGCTGCAACGTTTAGCTCCAGCACGCAATTTTGACACAGCTGCTAAGTCGCTGGAGTTTGCAGAAATGAAGTAAACTAGAAAGTCGACACGAAGCGTTGCGGACGCATCCGATATGTGATGAAACCGAACGACGGACCCATTGGACACCCTTCATTGCTCCGCTTACATGCAGTTACCATTGTTAGCAAAGTGGTTATCGCCAAGCGTAAACGTGACTGGTTTTCCTTTCACTTCTAGCTCTAAGGGGGATAGGCAGACTGGTAGCTTGTTGACGTACAGAGTATCTAATAATAAATCCACACTTAAATATACATTTCTAAAATTGGCAATTTATTATAATGTGGAGCCAGTACGTCTATACTGCCCCTGTCTATAGATTGACAACTTTATTTTACGATGGCCGATATGATATTTTTTAAACACCGATATTTTAGGTTATCGATTTTTCAGAACTAGGTTTACCCCGTCGGTTTTTCCCCACGGCTACCTCTGGCACCTGCCACGGCAACAGTGTGGTTAGCACGCCACGACGCCGCCGTGGCCAGCACACAACCACAACACTGTGCTGTGACGGGCAGCCACGCACAGCTGACGCCAACAAAGGCCGCTCTGTTCGCACACGCGGCACGCAATGCAACGCAACTGTGCAACTGGCCACTCAGTTCCGCATAAACCCGCGCGCCGCAGCTCCGTCACATCCTGGGACTTCCGCAACCGGCGTAGCCGCGTCCTTGGGACCACCAGAAAGCGTACACAACGCACAAAAGCCCACACGTGAGTGACTCACTCTCCTGGCCCTCCGCGACTCCCGCGTTCCCTGGTTTAAGGGGAGCCGGAGGTGGTCAAATCCTAAAAATTACGATTTTTTTTTGCTGCCGAAAATTGGAACATTCCTCTTTAATGTAAACTTTGGATTATTGTTCTACTCGTCCTAGAAGTGGAGTTATTAACATTTTCCCCCACGCCTGCAGAGGAAATGGGCGGCCGCTGTATGCATCCAACACCCTCTCGTGACGTTCTGGCCAACTGCTTGGGATTTTCTCGGCCTGTTACGCATACAGCGCCTTATGTTACGCATATAGCGAGTGTGCAAGGGTTGTAGTTGAAAAGTTGGAATGCATTGGGCATGTGCAAAAGCGTATGTGTGCACGGCTTCGAAGGGTCAAACAAACTTTGGGTTCAAGTAAGCTCAGTGATGGAAAGACAATAGGAGGGAGAGACAGGCTCACTGATGAGGTGATAGACCGTCTACAGAGATACTATGGGTATGCTGTAAGGCAAAATACTAGTAATGTTAGTGACATGCGAAAAGCAGTGTGGGCATTGTTCCTTCATACTGCCTCTTCCAATGAATACCCTCAACACACCCCTTGCCCGAAAGATTCCTGGTGCAAATATAATGCAAAAAGGGACTATGATCACAAACATGGTTTGCCAGCAGCTGTGATAAATGCAATAAAACCAATTTTTCAGGACTTAGCGCAGCCAGAATTGTTACACAAATGTCTACACGGAAAGACGCAGAATCCTAATGAGAGCGTAAACAATTTGATTCGGAAAGTGATTCCTAAAAGGGTGTTTGTAAGCATAAAAACACTGCACTTTGGCATTTATGATGCAACAGCAACCTACAACCAAGGGAACAGTGTTAAGTGTGAAGTTCCGAAGGCATTAGGATTTACAGCTGGGGTGAACACTGTACGAGCAGTAAGAAATATTGACAGAGAAAGGATAAGAGGAGCAGGAAGAAGAGAAAGGCATATGAAGTATGATGGAACAACAGGCCAGAAAAGAAGATAGAAGAGGAAGCTTTTGGAGGATGTCCCGTAAATTAGAATTTTTTGACAATAAGGAACATTTTCTCAAAATCCACTCAAACTAGAGACATGAAATTTTTATACATCACTCCTAGTGGTCAACCTTACATTGTAACACAGCCATTTGGCAATGTGTTCAGTAGTTTCATTTCAGTTTAATAATAAAGCAATTATTTGTAAAAAAAATTGGGTCATTAATAAAAAATAATTGGAAGGAAACTTCCTGGCAGATTAAAACTGTGTGCCCGACCGAGACTCGAACTCGGGACCTTTGCCTTTCGCGGGCAAGTGCTCTACCAACTGAGCTACCGAAGCACGACTGACGCCCGGTACTCACAGTTTGTAAGGTAGGAGACGAGGTACTGGCAGAAGTAAAGCTGTGAGTACCGGGCGTCAGTCGTGCTTTGGTAGCTCAGATGGTAGAGCACTTGCCCGCGAAAGGCAAGGGACCCGAGTTCGAGTCTCGGTCGGGCACACAGTTTTAATCTGCCAGGAAGTTTCATATCAGCGCACACTCCGTTGCAGAGTGAAAATCTCATTCTGGAAATTGGAAGGAAACTAGAGAAGATAATCCAAAATCCCTCTTGATTAACTGCAATACTAAACCACTCTATGTAAAAATTCAAATTTTTCTATTTGATAGTTTATTCATAAATGTTCCTCAAACTTAGTGATTTTTAACATGGGCAGCATACGCACCTCCGGCTCCCCTTAAAAGTCGCAACAGCCCAGGCAGTAGCAACCACAACAGGCGTGTCCGAGGTCACAAACACTTTTTCACTTCGCTTTTAGCACTTAACGGACGTCTATAAGGAGATACGTTCGTTTCATGGGTCTCTCATTTTCGTCCCAAATGACGGCTGGAGTACACCTTTTAAAGTCTTATTATCGTCGTCTTCAGTCCTGAGACTGGTTTGTTGCAGCTGTCCATGATACTCTATACTGTGCAAGTCTGTTCATCTCCAAGTAACTACTGTACACTACATCCTCCTGAATCTGCTTACTGTATTCTTCTGTCTTCCTCTGCGACACGCTCACGCACTTGCCTCCAATACTAAACTGGCGATCCGTTGACGTTTTAGAATCAATCGATCCCTTCCTTTGGTAAGGCTGTGCCTTGTCTCTCCAGTTCTGTTCGGTACCTTCAGTACTTACGCGATCCACCCATCTAATCATCAGTATTGTTCTGTAGCACCACATTCCAAAAGTTTCCGTTCTCTCCTTCTATAAAGGGTTTATTATCAATGTTTCACTTCCCTACATGGCTACACTCCATACAAATACTTTCAGAAACGACTTCCTGACACTTAAATCTAGACTCGATGTTAACAAATTTATCGCTTTCAGAAAGGCTTTCCTTGCCATAGCCAGCCTACACTTTATATCCTCTCTGCTCCGACCATCCTCAGTTATCTTGCTCCCCAAATAGCGTAACTCATCTACTACTTGTAATGGGACACCCTCCTCTAACACTGCCTTTTTTTAAAATAGAAATAACTGATACCATATATATTGTCGATCCTTGTATAGGTGAACATTCTCGGCTGTTTCACAGAGAGAATTTCATTTGATTTTCTATACGATGTATTTTGTTTGAGGCTAAAATGTATTGCAAGTAGGCTGTTTAGGTTCTCATATTGGTAACGCCACCGCCACGTAGCGCTCTGTATGAAAATCACTGGCTGTGCTGCGTGCAGTCTGTGGCTGGTTTGCATTGTTGGAATATTTTCTATTGTACTGTTGGCCAGTTGGCCGTTAACAGCGCGTAGCGTTGCGCAGTTGGAGGTGAGCCGCCAGCAGTGGTGGAGGTGGGGAGAGAGATGGCGGGTTTTGAGAGCGGACGATCTGGACGTGTGTCCATCACGGACAGTAAATTTGTAAGACTGGATCACACGAACTAAAATATATATTATGACTTTTGAACACTATTAAATATATTGTTTGTTCTCTATCAAAATCTTTCATTTGTTAACTATGCCTATCAGTAGTTTGAATCTTTTATTTAGCTGGCAGTAGTGGCGCTCGCTGTATTGCAGTAGTTCGAGTAACGAAGATTTTTGCGAATTAAGTAATTTGTAAGGTAAGTAATTTGTGAGGTAAGTAATTTGTGAAAGGTATAGGTTATTGTTACTCAGGGCCATTCTTTTATAGGGATTATTGAAAGTCAGATTGCGTTGCGCTAAAAATATTGTGTGTCAGTTTAGTGTTGATGAGAATAAGTAGAGAGAGTAATGTCTGAGTACGTTCAATTGTGGAGAAAAGAGAAAAACCCACATACAATATCAAGAGTGCAGATGACCAGCTCGTAATGAACAACAATACTGTAGAAGCGAAGGCTACATACATGAAATTAAGATGGGAGATGTAACGCTGCGAGAAGGATTTGACAGAACTCTGAAAATGAATCCAAAATACTAAGGCGAATTATTTACAGAAGATTGGTGAATCAGGTGAGGCCAACCCTGGAGGACCAGCCTGGGTACTGGAGACATGCAGCAACCTGTGAGGCAATACTGGCCTTACGACTGATCCTACAAGGCTGGTTAAAGAAAAGGCAAACATACACTCCTGGAAATTGAAAGAAGAACACCGTGAATTCATTGTCCCAGGAAGGGGAAACTTTGTTGACACATTCCTGGGGTCAGATACATCACATGATCACACTGACAGAACCACAGGCACATAGACACAGGCAACAGAGCATGCACAATGTCGGCACTAGTACAATGTATATCCACCTTTCGCAGCAATGCAGGCTGCTATTCTCCCATGGAGACGATCGTAGAGATGCTGGATGTAGTCCTGTGGAACGGCTTGCCATGCCATTTCCACCTGGCGCCTCAGTTGGACCAGCGTTCGTGCTGGACGTGCAGACCGCGTGAGACGACGCTTCATCCAGTCCCAAACATGCTCAATGGGGGACAGATCCGGAGATCTTGCTGGCCAGGGTAGTTGACTTACACCTTCTAGAGCACGTTGGGTGGCACGGGATACATGCGGACGTGCATTGTCCTGTTGGAACAGCAAGTTCCCTTGCCGGTCTAGGAATGGTAGAACGATGGGTTCGATGACGGTTTGGATGTACCGTGCATTATTCAGTGTCCCCTCGACGATCACCAGAGGTGTACGGCCAGTGTAGGAGATCGCTCCCCACACCATGATGCCGGGTGTTGGCCCTGTGTGCCTCGGTCGTATGCAGTCCTGATTGTGGCGGTCACCTGCACGGCGCCAAACACGCATACGACCATCATTGGCACCGAGGCAGAAGCGACTCTCATCGCTGAAGACGACACGTCTCCATTCGTCCCTCCATTCACGCCTGTCGCGACACCACTGGAGGCGGGCTGCACGATGTTGTGGCGTGAGCGGAAGACGGCCTAACGGTGTGCGGGACCGTAGCCCAGCTTCATGGAGACGGTTGCGAATGGTCCTCGCCGATACCCCAGGAGCAACAGTGTCCCTAATTTGCTGGGAAGTTGTGGTGCCGTCTCCTACGGCACTGTGTAGGATCCTACGGTCTTGGCGTTCATCCGTGCGTCGCTGAGGTCCGGTCCCAGGTCGACGGGTACATGCACCTTCCGCCGACCACTGGCGACAACATCGATGTACTGTGGAGACCTCACGCCCCACGTGTTGAGCAATTTGGCGGTACGTCCACCCGGCCTCCCGCATGCCCACTATACGCCCTCGCTCAAAGTCCGTCAACTGCACATACGGTTCACGCCAACGCTGTCGCGGCATGCTACCAGTGTTAAAGACTGCGATGGAGCTCCGTATGCCACGGCAAACTGGCTGACACTGACAGCGGCGGTGCACAAATGCTGCGCAGCTAGCGCCATTCGACGGCCAACACCGCGGTTCCTGGTGTGTCCGCTGTGCCGTGCGTGTGATTATTGCTTGTACAGCCCTCTCGCAGTGTCTGGAGCAAGTATGGTGGGTTTGACACATCGGTGTCAATGTGTTCTTTTTTCCATTTCCAGGAGTGTACTTTTACAGCATTTGCAGGTTTAGAGGTCTAAAACACGGAGAACGGAAGGTTGTTCACAACTTGTACGGAGACCAGACTACAAAAGGGTATTTGTTTTCCGGAAATTGTCTTGCACGGTCAATTGTCATTTTATGCTCCTAACAAAATTTATTTTTCCTCTCGAATTTCAGTATTATTCTATAAAATCAGGAGGCAAATTCAAATAGTTGAAAGACCGCTAATCGCTCCATGCGAGTCATGTGATGCCTGTGACGTCATTGGCCAGCTCGCCGCTCCCACTGTCGTAACGCTAATTCACAGTGACGTCGTCTTTTGCAAGTTACGTTTCGGGAAATGGATTACAAATGGTGTGTAGTACCATACTATATACATACATCTACAAAAATTCCTGAAAAATAGTTTTTTTGTGTTACTGAGAATGAGAAGATGCGAAAAAATGTTGCACTGTACCGGCAAATTGCCAAATTGCCACCATGTCGAAGCAGAAGTTCCCTAACTTGATTAAAAATGTGCTGCAATGTGACGTTAACATTAACTTACCTTCGAGACATGTTCTCCCACTGTTACAATGAAGGACAGCGTCGTCAACCAAATTAAACTTGTAGTGAAAATTGTCGATTTACCCAGCTACACCTCAGTTAGGTAGTTCAGTTGTTACAGCGGCAGACCATCGCATTTTATAAGATGATGGTTCGAATCCAACTCGAAAAATCTTTTTAACTTATTTGTAAAACGACTCTAAAGTCCTCTCACATGAGAACCAGATCAGAACTACAGAAATTCACCACACCGATCGGAAACAGAATATTGTTTCTTTTGTTTTAGGTGTTTGCAAGCGCTTACATTTGCAAAAATTTCTCAGACTAAGACTAATGTTAAGCTATATATAATACATCCCACAGTCTAAATAACTACTACAATCATTATTTTGCTAACGCTATTGTCGTATATCGTGTAGAATTTTTAAAATTACATGATCCTGCAAGGAAACGAACATGTGACTATCTGCAGTCTGATGCGGTATTCGTTGCGCCACCGAACACCTGTTGGATGTAATATATCTGTTGAGTGTCTACTACACAGGAAATTAGCACTAAATTTTGTCAAGTATAATTTCGCTGTGCTTTGGGTCGTAGCTCATGACTGACAGTCGACAATCTAGCTATAATGTACGGACCCCATTCGCAAAAGTTCCGTAATTCCTTAGTTTTGAACGAGTTTGATGGTGTTGCAGGGAGCAAGGAAAAGAATGTCTGCCGTTGCACATATCGCCGCTCTAAATGGGTCGAGCATAAACGCACCACCTTTCGCAAGGCATCCACTATCAGCGTCAACAAAATTCCTTTCTGTTGTTACTTACGAAGTTTTTATTGCTTTTTCCATCACTAAACAGCTAGACTGTTTGCAGAAAAAGTACGTAGAAACCTCGTAATTTTGACTAACGCTCCTATCACACGCGTATAGCTTCGTCTTACTCCTAGCCTGTGACGTCACCAGAGCATCAGCCAATAACGGCGCGTTGTCGATCACGTTACCAGATCTTTATATTTAATGATTTTTAAGCTTCACTTACATAACAATAACTTTGTGTTAACACTGACCTGAAATGCTATTTAAATGTTATAATCAATCAGAATAACAATAATCCTAACCAAATTTTTGACACAGGGAAAGAGCGTATTGTAAGCGTCCAAGTGCATGGAAACAATAGTGGTCAATGAAAATTATGCCATTTCTCCCCCAATGCGAGCCGGAAATTGCACAAAATATACGCTCTCTCTCTCTCTCTCTCTCTCTCTCTCTCTCTCTCTCTCTCTCTCTCTCTCTCTCTCTCTCTCTCCGAATGCGAGCTGGAATACAAACGAAACAAACGAAAACGTTTGTTAACACCTTCTCCGCGATAACTAGAAACCAGTATTGAGTGCTGACATGCTACGATCAGCTCAGAGAAGGGAAGCGGCTGTGTTTTGGACTGCCCATTCTCTGATGTGACGTCATCCCTGCCGGTAATGAGCCTGCTAAGTTGCTCATAGCGGCAAGTCACTGTGTTTCTTTGAAAGTTGCGTAAATTACTGCGCAAGTAACAAAGCGAACACTGTGGATGATCTGCTAGAGAGACCGTTTTCCAGTAGAGGGAGTTACGGAGTTACGTGGACCTACACCAAATTTAAATCTAACATGGGAAAGTGTGGGGACGGGAGTAACGAATTTGGCTCAAACTACGTGATTAGAAGAAGGCACATGCTCCTTGCAAGTTCCTACAATATTTCGCCAGGCTAAGCCATAGGGGAAGATACAACACAAAGTGAAGATTTAGAAGCAGAGTGTGAGGGATTTTTGAGCAACACTCAACGTGCCGATGCCCTGGTGCAGCGGCCAAGTGCATAGATTGACAATTTGTCAGTTCAGGTTCGAATCCCGTTGCTACCATCATTTTATTTCTGGCATTTTTAAACTATTAATAATACGAGGGTGGTTTGAAAAAGTTCTCAGAATCACCACGAGAGGTCAGCGCTAGCGCAGCGAGTTGTCCACGTGATATTCATTGGAGTGTTGCCTTAAACACGAGCCACGTCAGTGCTCTTGGAAGAGAGCTGTGGCGGTGACGTGGCTCTGTTGTTGCCGCGTAGTCATTTGCAAAGGTCGAAAAACAGAGATTCGAGCAGTGATCAAGTGCTTTGTAAAGAAAGGTATGAAAGCAAAGGACATGCCAAGGGGACAAATGAATTTAAATTTGGTAGGGAGAGCTTAGATGATGATCCCCACAGTGGTCGTCCAAGATATGCCACTACTTCAGAAATCATTGTAAGAAGTGGTCATTGAGGATCGCCGATTGAAAGTGCGTGAAATTGCTTACTCTTGCCAGACGTGATCTGAAAGGATATATCACATTTTAACTGAAGCATTAGAAATGAAAAAAAATATCTGTTACATGGGTGCCGCGACACTTGACAGTGGATCAAAAACGCACGAGAATGGACACATCGGAACAATCTTTGGCCCGTTTTAGGAGAGACGGGCAAGTTTTTTTTTTGCGCCAGTTTGTGTCCTCAGATGAAACTTGGGTGCACTACTATACCACAGAGACAAAACAACAGACAAAGCAGTAGAAACATGCTGATCGTCCGCCACCAAAGATATTAAAGAGAATTCCTTAAGCGGCAAAGGTCATAGCATCAGTGTTCTGGAATGCGAAGGGGATTCTGTTTGTAGATTATTTCCCCACTGGGCAAACAATTACTGGAGAATACTATGGTAGCCACGTGGGCAAATTGCAACAAAAGATACGCGAAAAAAGGCCAGGTTTAGCAAGACAGACAGTCATCTTCCATGAAGACAATGCACACCCGTACACGTGTGCCGCCGCCATGGCAACATTACACGAACTAAGGTATAAACTGTTGCCACACCCACCTGATTCACCTGATATGGCTCCATCAGACTTACATATCTTCTCAAAGCCGAAAATTTTTCTTGGAGGACGAAGATTCACTTCAAACGACGAATTCCTAGTTCGAGTTGACAACTATTTTGCAGGCCTGCAGGAAAGGAACATCGTTGGACCGAGTGCATTAATCTACAAGGAGGCTACATTGAAAAATAAAGTTTCATTGATGAAAGTACCTTTTTTCCATTCTGTTCCAAGAACTTTCCAAAACACACTCGTAAAATTTGAGTGTATTTAGGAAGTTGAGAGACTAAATACATGCCCGTGTGGCATGTTGCCGAGCAATGTTGACGCGCAACGACAGCACGATGGGACTTTTTCGTCGGTTGTGACGATGGATGAGACGTGGATGCCATTTTTCAATCCAGAAACAAAGCGCGTCAGCTCAATGGAAGCACACAGATTCACCGCCACCGAAAAAATTTCGGGTAACCGCCAGTGCTGAAAAAATGATTGTGTGCATGTTGTGGGGCAGCGAGGGCGTTATCCTTACCCATTGCGTTCCAAAGGGCACTACGGTAACAGGTGCATCCTACGAAAATGTTTTGAAGAACAAATTCTTTCCTGCACTGCAACAAAAACGTCCGGGAAGGGCTGCGCGTGTGCTGTTTCACCGAGACGACGCACCCGCACACCGAGCTAACGTTACGCAACAGTTTCTTCCTGATGACAACTCTGAAGTGATTCCTCATGCTCCCTACTCACCTGACCTGGCTCCTAGTGACTTTTGGCTTTTTCCAACATTGAAAGACACTCTCCGTGGCGGCACATTCACCAGCCGTGCTGCTATTGCCTCAGCGATTTTCCAGTGGTCAGAACAGACTCCTGAACAAGCTTTCGCCGCTGACATGGAATCGTGGCGTCAGCGTTGTGAAAAATGTCTACGTCTGCAGGGCGATTACGTCGAGAAGTAACGCCCGTTTCATCGATTTCGGGTGAGTAGTAAATAAAAAAAAATCGGAGGCCTTAGAACTTTAATGCACCTCGTAAGGCGTTTCATTAATTCAGTCAGGGGATTTTTTTTAAACGTAAATTTGTGATAACTACCTGTAATTCTGAAAATCTAGCACTTTATACTTGTTTTAGTCTATTGTTCGAATACACTATTGGTACTTAACTGTATGTATTGGCGCTTGGCAAAATACACCCAGTCGCGAAAGTATCCGGACAGCACGTAACGGCGGATAATTTTGCGGTTTGCCGCATGAACATATACAGAAATTTTACTTTGTAACTTATTTGGGACTCTGGGTACGATGTCGCAACGTGAAACACGCGTCAAATACGAAGAATTGCTGTTGGGCATGTGTGTTACGTAGTATTTCCTGAGAACGGCATGAAAAGGTGCAACAAAAGTATTCGGACAACGTTGGAGAATATACACACCCCTGGAAATTGAAATAAGAACACCGTGGATTCATTGTCCCAGGAAGGGGAAACTTTATTGACACATTCCTGGGGTCAGATACATCACATGATCACACTGACAGAACCACAGGCACATAGACACAGGCAACAGAGCATGCACAATGTCGGCACTAGTACAGTGTATATCCACCTTTCGCAGCAATGCAGGCTGCTATTCTCCCATGGAGACGATCGTAGAGATGCTGGATGTAGTCCTGTGGAACGGCTTGCCATGCCATTTCCACCTGGCGCCTCAATCGGCCCAGCGTTCGTGCTGGACGTGCAGACCGCGTGAGACGACGCTTCATCCAGTCCCAAACATGCTCAATGGGGGACAGATCCGGAGATCTTGCTGGCCAGGGTAGTTGACTTACACCTTCTAGAGCACGTTGGGTGGCACGGGATACATGCGGACGTGCATTGTCCTGTTGGAACAGCAAGTTCCCTTGCCGGTCTAGGAATGGTAGAACGATGGGTTCGATGACGGTTTGGATGTACCGTGCATTATTCAGTGTCCCCTCGACGATCACCAGAGGTGTACGGCCAGTGTAGGAGATCGCTCCCCACACCATGATGCCGGGTGTTGGCCCTGTGTGCCTCGGTCGTATGCAGTCCTGATTGTGGCGCTCACCTGCACGGCGCCAAACACGCATACGACCATCATTGGCACCGAGGCAGAAGCGACTCTCATCGCTGAAGACGACACGTCTCCATTCGTCCCTCCATTCACGCCTGTCGCGACGCCACTGAAGGCGGGCTGCACGATGTTGGGGCGTGAGCGGAAGACGGCCTAACGGTGTGCGGGACCGTAGCCCAGCTTCATGGAGACGGTTGCGAATGGTCCTCGCCGATACCCCAGGAGCAACAGTGTCCCTAATTTGCTGGGAAGTGGCGGTGCGGTCCCCTACGGCACTGCGTAGGATCCTACGGTCTCGGCGTGCATCCGTGCGTCGCTGCGGTCCGGTCCCAGGTCGACGGGCACGTGCACCTTCCGCCGACCACTGGCGACATCATCGATGTACTGTGGAGACCTCACGCCCCACGTGCTGAGCAATTCGGCGGTACGTCCACCCGGCCTCCCGCATGCCCACTATACGCCCTCGCTCAAAGTCCGTCAACTGCACATACGGTTCACGTCCACGCTGTCGCGGCATGCGACCAGTGTTAAAGACTGCGATGGAGCTGCGTATGCCACGGCAAACTGGCTGACACTGACGGCGGCGGTGCACAAATGCTGCGCAGCTAGCGCCATTCGACGGCCAACACCGCGGTTCCTGGTGTGTCCGCTGTGCCGTGCGTGTGATCATTGCTTGTACAGCCCTCTCGCAGTGTCCGGAGCAAGTATGGTGGGTCCGACACACCGGTGTCAATGTGTTCTTTTTTCCATTTCCAGGAGTGTAGCTCATTCCGAGACGCACAGAGGGTGAAGCGACTGCAGTGTGTCCGACATTTCCGCGAGACAATTGCGATGTTCAGTAAACACGTACCGCGAGCCTGTGCAGGTCGACGATGGGACGCAGAGGGAAGTGTTCTACGTTCGAGCAAAGGCAGCTTGTCGCTTATCGTCACGCGAAGGGGAAAGCCTGCTGGGAAATTGCCGCAATAGTGAACATGAAGAAAAGTACGGTACACGACATAATTAAACGGTTCGAGAAAGAAGACCGATTGGAATTCCGTTGCAGTACAGGACGGCCACGGACATTTTCACAGAGATGAACGTGTGATTGTGCGAAAGGTACAACAGAATCCGAAAATATCTGCCACACGAATTGCAAGTGAGGTGGAGGGAGATTTCTGTATAAAAGTTCACCCCGAAACCGCGCTGGGAGTATTACAACGATCGCAGTACCGTGGTCGAGTGGTACGGCGGAAGCCGTTCATAAATGCAGCGAACCAGGAGAAACGGATGCAGTTTGCGAGGGAATACGCCGAATACGATCAGGCTGGGTGCAATCGGGTGATATTTTGCGCGATGAAAGTAAATTTACAATATGGCAAAGCGACGGAGAGGCAAACGAGTGGCGAAAGACCAATGAAGAGCTGAATCCCAGGAACCTCAAACCGACAGTAAAGTTTGGAGGTGGGAGCATCGCGGTATGGGGATGCATGTCCGGCAATGGTGTGGGTGATCTGGTGTTCATTGATGATACGATGAAAAAGGAAGCGTATTTGAATATACTGCGAGGACATTTGAAGCAGAGTGCACGACATCTAGGTACTGCGGACAACTTTCATTTTTATCAGGATAATGACCCCTAGCATACCGCGCATGTTGTGCAAATGTGGTCGCTCTTCAATTGCTCGAAAGTATTGCACACCTCTCCCCAATCACCAGACTTTAACCGAATCGAACATATGTGGGATAAATTGAAACGGAGCCTCCGCGCGGATAACATCTATACGAAGGAGACCTCGAAAGAGAAACTGCGCCAAGAATGGGGAAATATAGGCCCAGATTTAACGAGAGAGAAAAAAAAAAAAAAAAAAAAAAAAGCGCTCGTGGAAAGTATGCCTAGTAGATTGGAGTAGGTATTGAAAATGAAAGGTGGACCCACAAGGTACTGCCATTTTCGTCGTTCAACTTATGAACATCTATTGGACAGTGTCGAAATTCTTTTGTAGCAGCAGCGTGTGCAGGATGTTTCATTTTTGTGGTTAATTTTTTGTAATTAATGTTGTTAGGCATATATATTGCTAATAAATATGTTTGGGTTTCATAGTCAGTGTTTCTCGAGTACTCATTGTGAAACATCCCACTGTCCGAATACTTTTGCGACTGAGTGTATAATGCTAATCTATTTGCCTTTATGTTTCGAACATTTCATTACATGCCTTTTACGTAAAATGTCTGGCACTACTTTTGTTACTGTACAGTCAAAAGGCATACGACCGGGTTCCTAGGAGGAAGTGATTGTCTGTTCTACGAGATTATGGAGTAGGAGGCAAACTTTTGCAAGCAATTCAAGGTCTTTACGTGGATAGTCAGGCAGCTGGTTAGAGTTGACGGTAAATTGAGTTCATGGTTCAGAGTAGTTTCAGGGTAAGACAAGGCTGCAACCTGTCTCCACTGTTGTTCATATTATTTATGGATCATATGTTGAAAACAATAGAGTGGCTGGGTGAGGTTAAGATAGGTGAACACAAAATAAGCAGTCTTGCATATGCAGATGACTTAGTTGTGATGGCAGATTCGATTGAAAGTTTGGAAAGTAATATTTCAGGACTAGATCAGGAATGTAAGGACTATGGTATGAAGATTAGCATCCCCAAAACGAAAGTAATGTCAGTGGGAAAGAAATATAAACGGATTGAGTGCCAAATAGGAGGAACAAAGTTAGAACAGGTGGACGGTTTCAAGTACTTAGGATGCATATTCTCACGGGATGGCAACATAGTGAAAGAACTGGAAGCGAGGTGTAGCAAAAGCCAATGCAGTGAGCGCTCATCTACGATCTACTCTCTTCTGCAAGAAGGAAGTCAGTACCAAGACTAAGTTATCTGTGCACCGTTCAATCTTTCGACCAACTTTGTTGTATGGGAGCGAAAGCTGGGTGGGTTCAGGTTACCTTATAAACAAGGTTGAGGTTACGGATATGAAAGTAGCTAGGATGATTGCAGGTACTAGTAGATGGGAACAATGGCAGGAGGGTGAGGACAATGAGGAAATCAAAGAAAAACTGGGAATGAACTCTGTAGATGTAGCAGTCAGGGCGAACAGGCTTAGATGGTGGGGTCATGTTACACGCATGGGAGTAGCAAGGTTACCCAAGAGACTCGTGGGTTCAGCAGTAGAGGGTAGGAGGAGTCGGGGCAGACCGAGGAGAAGGTACCTGGATTCGGTTAAGAATGATTTTGAAGTAATAGGTTTAACATCAGAAGAGGCTCCGATGTTAGCACTGAATAGGGGATCATGGAGGAATTTTATAAGGGGGGCTATGCTCCAGACTGAACGCTGAAAGGCATAATCAGTCTTAAATGATGATGATGATGAGTCAAATTTGGTCCCTTTTACAAACTGCATAAGTTCTGAAATCGCAGGCTGAAGATAATTTACGTTTATCAGAAAAAACAGAGCATCCAAAATTGAGCCCTGTGGAAGACCATGTCTGACTCCAAACCGGCGTGCTTAATGTGCCACTGTACTTCTCGTTAAGTAGAGCAGGTACGATGGAACCCATGAACCTGCCGCGTCTGCTAGAGCAGAGCGAAGCACAGCTGTAGCGGCCGTTAGGGAGGACGCGGGGAAGGCCGCCATCTCCGGGAAAACAGCCTCAAGGACCGATAGCGTAATCGCCGCTGCGCTTGGACCCCCATTACGCGTGCAAACAGCTCTGATATGTCGCCGGTACTGATGGTTTCCTTACAGCGCACACACCGACTATTATGGGGGACGCAGAATGAGAACTGTATTTTTAGAAAAATAGTGTGCATTTCCTTTGATGTGACCCTCGTATTAAGATGATGATGATAATTGGTTTGTGGGGCACTGGACTGCGTTGTCGTCAGCGCCCGTGCGAATTCCCAATGTTTTCACTGCGCAGTCTCGCCGCTTTCCCGAACGAAGATGAAATGATGAGATCACAGACACCCAGTACCCGGGCGGAGAAAATCCCCAAATCCGGCCTAGAATCGATCTAAGGACCCCGCTACCGAGAGGCAGCAACCGTAGCTGCCGACGAGTGCCTACTAAAGCCGTCGGCACACGTACCGTCCTGTCGGACATTAACGTTCAGCGTGCCGAGTTGAACGTGCTGCTCAACGCTCAGGAACGATGCGACTTATCCACAATGTACGTGGGCCCCAACGTGGTATACGCGATCGCATCGCACTCCAGCGGCAGTTGAAAGATGTTTCTAGTTCGTAAATCACACTGTTCACTCAACGGGCGCGTGTAAAATTCCCAAGTTAGCACTATTAAACAGCCCATTTCCTCCATCGTTCACGAAGAGAAAGGTACCCTGTCCAATAAGAACACATGCTTCCAAAAGTCCCATTACAAACCGTGCGGTGCGAATGTGGAATACTACTCCGCAAAAAGATAAACCTTATTTCATCATTCTCACATTTTAGTAAAACCCCACGGCCAGTTTTACTTGATCACTGTTCCTATCCGGTAGCAGAATCTTTGCAACATGTGAATTACGAAGCGTAAAAGCAAAGGAGCAAAATATCTTTATACAAGTAGCGCAAGCTGTCCTTTATATTAAGCCAATCGAACATAGTCACACCTGAAAAAAAAGGTTAACTACACTCCTGGAAATGGAAAAAAGAACACATTGACACCGGTGTGTCAGACCCACCATACTTGCTCACTGCGAGAGGGCTGTACAAGCAATGATCACACGCACGGCACAGCGGACACACCAGGAACCGCGGTGTTGGCCGTCGAATGGCGCTAGCTGCGCAGCATTTGTGCACCGCCGCCGTCAGTGTCAGCCAGTTTGCCGTGGCATACGGAGCTCCATCGCAGTCTTTAACACTGGTAGCAGGCCGCGACAGCGTGGACGTGAACCGTATGTGCAGTTGACGGACTTTGAGCGAGGGCGTATAGTGGGCATGCGGGAGGCCGGGTGGACGTACCGCCGAATTGCTCAACACGTGGGGCGTGAGGTCTCCACAGTACATCGATGTTGTCGCCAGTGGTCGGCGGAAGGTGCACGTGCCCGTCGACCTGGGACCGGACCGCAGCGACGCACGGATGCACGCCAAGACCGTAGGATCCTACGCAGTGCCGTAGGGGACCGCACCGCCACTTCCCAGCAAATTAGGGACACTGTTGCTCCTGGGGTATCGGCGAGGACCATTCGCAACCGTCTCCGTGAAGCTGGGCTACGGTCCCGCACACCGTTAGGCCGTCTTCCGCTCACGCCCCAACATCGTGCAGCCCGCCTCCAGTGGTGTCGCGACAGGCGTGAATGGAGGGACGAATGGAGATGTGTCGTCTTCAGCGATGAGAGTCGCTTCTGCCTCGGTGCCAATGATGGTCGTATGCGTGTTTGGCGCCGTGCAGGTGAGTGCCACAATCAGGACTGCAAACGACCGAGGCACACAGGGCCAACACCCGGCATCATGGTGTGGGGAGCGATCTCCTACACTGGCCGTACACCTCTGGTGATCGTCGAGGGGACACTGAATAGTGCACGGTACATCCAAACCGTCATCGAACCCATCGTTCTACCATTCCTAGACCGGCAAGGCAACTTGCTGTTCCAACAGGACAATGCACGTCCGCATGTATCCCGTGCCACCCAACGTGCTCTAGAAGGTGTAAGTCAACTACCCTGGCCAGCAAGATCTCCGGATCTGTCCCCCATTGAGCATGTTTGGGACTGGATGAAGCGTCGTCTCACGCGGTCTGCACGTCCAGCACGAACGCTGGTCCAGCTGAGGCGCCAGGTGGAAATGGCATGGCAAGCCGTTCCACAGGACTACATCCAGCATCTCTACGATCGTCTCCATGGGAGAATAGCAGCCTGCATTGCTGCGAAAGGTGGATATACACTGTACTAGTGCCGACATTGTGCATGCTCTGTTGCCTCTGTCTATGTGCCTGTGGTTCTGTCAGTGTGATCATGTGATGTATCTGACCCCAGGAATGTGTCAATAAAGTTTCTTCTTCCTGGGACAATGAATTCACGGTGTTCTTATTTCAATTTCCAGGAGTGTATTTGTATAACATCAAGTATCATAGTATATGCTTACATTGAGCTAATAATAAAGTATCAGAACCTAATAAAAACGACCGGCCGGTGTGGCCGAGCGCTTCTAGGCGCTTCAGCCTGGAACCGCGCGACCGCTACGGTAGCATGTTTAAATCCTGCCGCGGGCTTGGATGTGTGTGATATCCTTAGCTTAGTTAGGTTTAAGTAGTTCTACGTTCTAGGGGACTGACGGTCTCAGATGTTGAGTCCCATAGTGCTCAGAGCCATTTGAAGCATTTGAAGCTAATAGAAATGTGAATGTTAGGAAAAAAAAATTTGTTGCGTCAAGAGCCGAACCACCGAATCAACAAAATGACTCCTTCCAGGACAGTGACATTACTCATTACGCCAAATCAACATCACACCTTTCATACCTACTCATAGTATGTTACAACTTGCTAAAAACCTTAATCGTAGATATGTTACTAACTGGAATTTAATTACGACAAATTGTACCAAGAACAATGCGTTTTGTGTGGATCTTCAGTGGGCCGCTACCTTCAAATAGCCTACACTGATAATACGCAAGTTAGAATAATTGTTTTGCCACGAATATGGTGTTTCTCCTCATTTTATTGGAAAAAATCACACAGTTAACAGCGGGTTTTGCAGTGATTCTCAATTTGCTGGTGCTCAGAAACGGCATATATACGTATAGGCTTGAAATGAATGCCAATATGGCGCCTCACGACTCCGTACTGAAGGGAGATAGCGCGCGTGTGACGTAGGTGGCGCTGTGACATCTCATTGGTCAACGCTCAGAGACACGCTCAGAGTATCTGACACGCCAGAGATTGTTCTGCACGTTCGGAAAGACTCCCGAGCGTGCTATTCCACGCTGTGATGTCAGAGACTCGGCTCGCTCAACGCTCGGATGCACGGTCCGTGTGGCGACGGCTTAAGGGTACCGATGATCACGTTGTCTGCACTTTTACCCACAATACGCCGTAGGTGCGCGTCTTGGAAATCTATCCACACACTCTTGTGATCTACGTGGGTTTGCGCGCTTTTCCCGGAGTGACAGTTACACCTTGCGCAACGCCGTCTACAAATGCGAGAGGTCGCATTCTTGCCTTTGCGCCGGGCTGTTTGGTATCAGATAGCCACTGATAGTCTGCGTCTGAATAATGAGGTGCCTGGAAGCCGGTGATTGTATACATTCCTGCCCACAGACCACCGAGTGCACAGGAGTTCCCGTGAGCTCCCCTATACCACACCTCCGTATCAGAAATTTCTGTAAATGTGTAATTACTCTGCCTGAAGTCGCAACTTTACGACAGTGGCCCTGAAGCACGATAAGCAGACAACTGCGCACTTGCTCACGCTGGCTGGCATATGGCGCGGTGCCACCATTTTGTAAGTTGTTAAAGGCGCGAGCATATGGAACAAGTTCACAGATACGTAAGTGGCTCGCAGGCTTCTTGAGCAACAGAACCCAGTACTTGTCCTCGACGGCGAACGTTCGTCAGAGACAAGGGAATCGTCAGGAGTGCAACAGGGAAGTGTGACAGGACCGCTGTTTTCCTCCACATACATAAATGATATGGCGGACAGGGTGGACGGCGATCTGCGGTTGTCTGCTGATATGCCGAGGTATACGGTGAGGTGTCGTAGTTGAGTGACTGTAGGAAGATACGAGACAACTTGCACAAAAGTTCCAGTTGGTGTCATGGATGGCACCTAGCTCTAAATATGAAAAAAAAATTTAAGTTAATGCGGATGAGTAGGAAGAACAAACCTGAAATGTTCGGTTATAGTATTACTGTTATCCTGATTGACACGGTCAAGTCGTTTAAATATTTGGGCGTAGCTTTGCAAAGCGATATGAAGTGGAACGAGCATGTGAGAACTTTGGTTGTTGTTGTTGTGGTCTTCAGTCCTGAGACTGGTTTGATGCAGCTCTCCATGCTACTCTATTCTGTGCAAGCTTCATCTCCCAGTACCTACTGCAACCTACATCCTACTGAATCTGCTTACTGTATTCGTCTCTTGGCCTCCCTCTACGATTTTTACCCTCCACACTGCCCTCCAATGCTAGATTGGTGATCCCTTGATGCCTCAGAACATGTCCTACCAACCGATCCCTTCTTCTGGTCAATTTGTGCCACAAACTCCTCTTCTCCCCAATTCTATTCAATACCTCCTCATTAGTTATGTGATCTACCCATCTAATCTAAAGCATTCTTCTGTAGCACCACATTTCGAAAGCTTCTATTCTCTTCTTGTCCAAACTATTTATCATCCATATTTCACTTCCATACATGGCTACACTCCATACAAATACTTTCAGAAATGACTTCCTGACAAATCTATACTCGATGTTAACAAATTTCTCTTCTTCAGAAACGCTTTCCTTGCCATTGACAGTCTACATTTTATATCCTCTCTACTTCAACCATCGTCAGTTATTTTGCTCCCCAAATAGCAAAACTCCTTTACTACTTTAAGTGTCTCATTTTCTAATCTAATTCCCTCAGCATCACCCGACTTAATTCGACTACATTCCATTATCCTCGTTTTGCTTTTGTTGATGTTCATCTTATATCCCCCTTTCAAGACGCTATCCATTCCGTTCAACTGCTCTTCCAAGTCCTTTGCTGTCTGACAGAATTACTATGTCATCGGCGAACCTCAAAGTTTTTATTTCTTCTCCATGGATTTTAATACCTACTCCAAATTTTTCTTTTGTTTCTTTTACTGCTTGCTCAATATACAGATCGAACAACATCGGGGAGAGACTACAACCCTGTCTTACTCCCTTCCCAACCACTGCTTCCCTTTCATGCCCCTCAACTCTTATAACTGCAGTGTGGTTTCTGTACAAATTGTAAATAGCCTTTTGCTCCCTGTATTTTACCCCTGCCACCTTCAGAATTTGAGAGAGAGTATTCCAGTCAACATTGTCAAAAGCTTTCTCCAAGTCTACAAATGCTAGAAACGTAGGTTTGCCTTTCCTTAATCTTTCTTCTAAGATAAGTTGTAAGGTCAACATTGCCTCATGTGTTCCAACATTTCTACGGAATCCAAACTGATCTTCCCAGAGGTCGGCTTCTACCAGTTTCTCCATTCGTCTGTAACGAATTGGCGTTAGTATTTTGCAGCTGTGGCTTATTAAACTGATAGTTCGGTAATTTTCACATCTGTCAACACCTGCTTTCTTTGGGATTGGAATTATTATATTCTTCTTGAAGTCTGAGGGTATTTAGCCTGTCTTATACATCTTGCTCACCAGATGGTAGAGTTTTGTCGTGACTGGCTCTCCCAAGGCTGTCAGTAGTTCCAATGGAATGTTGTCTACTCCGGGGGCCCTTGTTTCGACTTAGGTCTTCGAGTGCTCTGTCAAACTCTTCACTCAGTATCGCATCTCCCATTTCATCTTCATGTATGTCCTCTTCCATTTCCATAATATTGTCCTCAAGTACATCGCTCTTGTATAGACCCTCTATATACTCCTTCCACCTTTCTGCCTTCCCTTCTTTGGTTAGGACTGGGTTTCCATCTGACCTCTTGATATTCATAAAAGTGGTTCTCTTTTCTCCAAAGGTCTCTTTAATTTTCCTGTAGGCAGTTTCTATCTTACCCCAAGTGATGTAAGCTTCTACATCCTTACATTTGTCCTCTAGCCATCCCTGCTTAGCCATTTTGCACTTCCTGCCGATCTCATTTTTGAGACGTTTCTATTCCTTTTTGCCTCCTTCATTTGCTGCATTTTTATATTTTCTCCTTTCAACAATTACATTCAATATTTCTTCTGTTACCCAAGGATTTCTAGCAGCCCTCGTCTTTACACCTACTTTATCCTCTGCTGCCTTCACTACTTCATCCCTCAGAGCTACCCATTCTTCTTCTACTGCGTTTCTTTCCCCCCATTCCTGTCAATTGTTCCCTTATGCTCTCCCCGAAACTCTGTGCAACCTGTGGTTCTTTCAGTTTATCCAGGTCCCATCTCCTTAAATTCCCACCTTTTTGCAGTTTCTTCTGTTTTAATCTACAGGTCATAACCAATAGATTGTGCTCAGAGTCCTCATCTGTCCCTGGAAATGTCTTACAATTTAAAACCTGGTTCCTAAATCTCTGTCGTACCGTTATATCATCTATCTGAAACCTGATAACTGTGGTAGGGAAGGCGAATGGTCGACTTCGTTTTATTGGGAGAATTTTAGGAAAGAGTGGACCACCTCTAAAGGAGACAACATGTAGGATGCGTGTGCAACCTATTCTGAAGTACTGCTCGAATTCTTCATTTGTGTTGTCATAGTGTCCGTAGTTGCTTTGTAATTCTTCAGGATATTTTTACTCCCCCTCCCCACAACTCTTAAGTTTCATTTCATTTCGCTTCACTACTACTCCAACTCACACACCATCACACTATTATATACTTGTGTTCATTCATCATGATTTCCCCATCCCTAAAAAAAAAATGAATCCCTCCATCGGTATTCCTTCTCTACTCTTACACAGTACATAAAAACACAAACATAATTGAACAGAACTACACACATACAATAGTCTAAGAAAATGTTGTAGGTCAAAGTCAAAGTAGTGGAAAGGTAATGTTGGCAACACTACAAAACACAAGTCACACGCATACTTGAGGTGCAAAAACGGACAGAATACAGTGGTGTGCGGAAAAGTGTGTTGTGAAAAAACATAAGAAATGCATAGTGCTGCAGAAGATCTAAAAATTAGACCAAAATAATCAGTGTCCAACATATCAAAACAGCGATTCCCCGGCAGACTGCATTTCCCGATGTAAGCGAGAAATCAGCTGAAAAATCACCGCAAGTACAAATTATCCAATTCTTAACGAACTGTTTATCGATCTAAAAAAAAACAAATCAAAACGTAAATACGAGGGTAATCCCAAAGTAAAGTCTCCTATTTTTTTATAAGTACATAGACCTGCTTATTTCTACAATGGTTTACATCAGTTTACAGCTTGAAGATATAGCTATTTTTTTGACATAATTACCATTTCTGTCGATGCATTCTTGTAGACGCTGTGGCAATTTTCGTATGCCCGTGTCATACCTGCTCACCGCCATGATGTTCAGTAAGTTCTGAACCTCGTCTTTCACCTCGTCGTCGGAGCTGAATCGCTGGGGCCACAATTAACGCTGACAGGTACTGTGAGACTCTGAAAACACTCAAACGGGCAATTCAGAACCGGAGAAGAGGATTGTTGAGCAAGGGTGTACACATTCTCCGTGACAACGCTCGCCCACACATCGTTCGGCAAACCGTTGCTCTCCCCTATCAGTTTAGCCTATAGTCCTGGCCTGTTCCCAAGGTTAGAAGAACATTTGGCCGGAAAGCCATTCATCTCCGATGACAAGGTGAAAGAAGAGGTCCATAACTTCCTGAACAGCACGGCGGCGAGCTGGTATGACATGGGCATACAAAACTGCCACAATGTCTACAAAAATGCATCGACAGAAATGGAGATTACGTCGGAAAATAGCCCCAGCGGATGAAAAATGACCGACGTCCACGCCAACTGCCGTACAGCCAAGTGAGCACAGGTAAAAGGCCACGAGGTGCCCCTCTCAAACGTTGTAAGGATCAGTACAAGAAAAATTTGTAAAACTTTAACATCGATCCGAGTAACTGGTCCACAACAGCACAAGACCGAAGTCGCTGTCGCTCAGTTACCTCAAATGCTCTTCAAAACTTTTGAGCTGGAACGTCGAAGAATGGAGAATGACAAACGCCGGAGACAAACTCCTCCAGGCTCAGCCACGTCCTCCACCTTCCATTAGCTGTAACGTCTGTGGCCGCCTGTTTCACGCTAGGATTGGATTGCAAAGCCATCAACGACACGCCTGAATCATGACAAAGGAAATCTCAGGAGAGAAATGGAAACTCTGATACGAGTGTCAGCCGACGACGACGAAACTGATGTAAACCATGGTAGAAATAAACAGGTGTACGTACTTATAAAAAAGTAGGAGACCTTACTTTTGGGATTGCCCCCGTAACATACCACTGATGGTGCTTTAACCCCAATAAAGCGAAACGCGTCTGATGAAAAAAATAATAATTACGCATTTTTGTAGTTTCAACAACAGAATAAAAATAATTGCTCGAATGTTTTGGATCCGTACCAGATCGCATTAAAGGAAGACACCGAAGCAACTCTGAGGCCGGCTGTTAGAATTGTTACCGGTAGGTTCGAAGAAGTTTTATCACGTTGATACTTCGGGAACTCGCGTGGGAATTCAGGGATGGAAGGCTAGACGTTCTTTTAGAGAAACACTGTTGAGAAGATTTAGAGAACCGGCATTTGGCGCTGACTGCAGAACGATTCTACTGCCGCCAACGGACATTTCGCGTAAGGAACACGAAGATACGAGAAAGTATGGTCCGTATGGAGGGAAAGAGAGTGATTTTCCTTCGCTCTATTTGCGAGTGGAAGAGGACATGAAGTGACCGGTACAGGGTACCCTCCGCCACGCACCGTACAGTGGCTTTCGGAGTAAATGAAGGTATGTTAAGAGCACAGTGTCATCGGATGGGAAGGTTGAGCTGAAGGAGGAGAAGCACTAAGTACAAAAAATGCTGTACGTAGGCTCATGTAGAGCACTACTTTTGTCTATACAGTCTTCCATGTGCGACGATAACATAACGTCAATGGATGGAAAGGTAGCTGCCCAATTGATACGTCAAAAATGTCGTATCGTTACAAAAACTACTTTGCATATATAAGCTATCTTACGATTTCGTCAACACTGCCAACATCAAGAGGTAGCTCCCTATGCCGTTAATCTAATGCTGTTGACACTGAAGAATGCCGGGGAAGCCCGAAGTTCAATTAAGTGACCGTATCCCCAAGTGCTACTCTGGGCATCATGGAACGCTCAGGAAGGAAGGAAGGAAGGAAAGAAGGAAGGAAGGAAGGAGAGGATTGTGCTAAATGTCCCGTCGACACTGAGATCACTAGAGACGGAGGACTAGCTCCGTTTGTTTCAAGGATTACCGCCGGAAACCAAAATGGTTCAAATGGCTGTGCGCACTATGGGACTTACCTGCTGAGGTCATCAGCCCCCTAGAACTTAGAACTACTTAAACGTAACTAACGTAAGGACATCACACACAGCCATGCTTGAGGCAAGATTCGAACCCTCTGACCGCAGCAGCAGCGCGGTTCCGGACTGTAGCGCCTAGAACCGCTCAGCCACAGCGGTCGGCAGGAAGGAAATCGGCCTTGCCCTTGCAAAGGAACAAGCCAGTCATCTGCCTGGAGCTACTTAGGGAAATCGCGGGTAACTTAAATTTGGATGGCGCGACGCAGGTTCGAACCGTCGTTCTCCCGAATGCGACTCCAGTGTGCTAGCCACTGCGCCACCTCGCTCGGTGTCTAACACTGAGCCTCTAATTGCATGTCACTATGTGCGTTTGTGTCAATATTGGCGAGCGGCTATAACACACAACTCCAGTTCTTGTAAACTGTTCTCCTGTTCTGTTCTGTCTAGATGTTACTTATAGACGTGCACAAGTAATCAGATCTCAATCTGCAACTTTTAAAACAATTGTCAAGTGACATATGAAGAATATTTTAATGCTAATTTTGGAATATAGTCACTAATATCGACTCAAGCTGGAGTATCTCAAATGGGGACTCAAGCTGGAGTATCTCAAATGGGGACTCAAGCTGGAGTATCTCAAATGGGGACTCAAGCTGGAGTATCTCAAATGGGGACTCAAGCTGGAGTATCTCAAATGGGGACTCAAGCTGGAGTATCTCAAATGGGGACTCAAGCTGGAGTATCTCAAATGGGGACTCAAGCTGGAGTATCTCAAATGGGGACTCAAGCTGGAGTATCTCAAATGGGGACTCAAGCTGGAGTATCTCAAATGGGGACTCAAGCTGGAGTATCTCAAATGGGGACTCAAGCTGGAGTATCTCAAATGGGGACTCAAGCTGGAGTATCTCAAATGGGGACTCAAGCTGGAGTATCTCAAATGGGGACTCAAGCTGGAGTATCTCAAATGGGGACTCAAGCTGGAGTATCTCAAATGGGGACTCAAGCTGGAGTATCTCAAATGGGGACTCAAGCTGGAGTATCTCAAATGGGGACTCAAGCTGGAGTATCTCAAATGGGGACTCAAGCTGGAGTATCTCAAATGGGGACTCAAGCTGGAGTATCTCAAATGGGGACTCAAGCTGGAGTATCTCAAATGGGGACTCAAGCTGGAGTATCTCAAATGGGGACTCAAGCTGGAGTATCTCAAATGGGGACTCAAGCTGGAGTATCTCAAATGGGGACTCAAGCTGGAGTATCTCAAATGGGGACTCAAGCTGGAGTATCTCAAATGGGGACTCAAGCTGGAGTATCTCAAATGGGGACTCAAGCTGGAGTATCTCAAATGGGGACTCAAGCTGGAGTATCTCAAATGGGGACTCAAGCTGGAGTATCTCAAATGGGGACTCAAGCTGGAGTATCTCAAATGGGGACTCAAGCTGGAGTATCTCAAATGGGGACTCAAGCTGGAGTATCTCAAATGGGGACTCAAGCTGGAGTATCTCAAATGGGGACTCAAGCTGGAGTATCTCAAATGGGGACCAACTGCGGTTTGTTATTTTTATTTTGTTGCCAGTAGGATTTTTATAGTACATCACCATTGTGCATCGTGTGTTCCATTTTCGTTTTGGTACACTGATTGTAAATCTTGTTTTATGCCGAATCAGAACTTCGCCCAGCTTATGCACGTTCGTAGCAGATTACAACTTAAAATAATGTCTAGCATGAACTGTCGAAACAGACTGTAACGTAAAAATTCCTGAGTTCAGATGACTGCATGGGGACGTTCCGAAAGCCGATAAAAAAATTATTTCGAGTTCTAGCTCCCTTCTATCAAAGTGTTTCCAATCTCATCCTTTTCAATCTCCTAAATTCTTCAACAGTCATTCTGTTAGACCCTGTATAGAGCCACGATGCACAACTCTAACCCTGAGAGAGTAATTTACACAGCAAGCGCACTGCTTTTGTCGAAAGAAAATAGCGTAGGAGTGGTAAAAATTCCACGTGTGAACTTTTACGTAAGCGCGAAACGCGTGCGGGCGGCGCAGTTAACACAGAATTGCCGCTCAAGCTTTCCGTAGTATTTACTGCTAAACTTTGCAACTAACTAAGCTGAAACTTTTCGCTGCCTTCTCATCTCATTCCATTCCAACTGTTCATTTTTGGAGCACGCCCTGCGACCAACTTAGAGACAGAAGTGATGACACTTTCTGCACGACCTGACCACCATTTTGCAGCCCAATGCTCAAGCACGTACAGTGCAAGCTGTTACTGATTTGTTTGACTGATGGGGTTGCTAAGTGCTATACTACTTACTGCACTCCCCTGACTTAAACCCTCGCGAGTTCAACTCGATTTCTGAACTGAAGGCAACACTTCACGGCATTCGCTTCAGAATTGCTACAAATTCGTCGGGCAATAGACAGCGCCGCTCGAACTGTCAACACAACTGGCACTGCTGAGAGTATCCTACGACTTCCACATCGCTGGCAACGGGCTATACACAATGCTGGAGATTACTTTGAAGGTCAGTAAAACTTTGAAAGACGTATCTATTTTCTACGAGCTGTAGATAAATAGTTGCCACTATTAAAGTTTCAACCCTCGTACACAGGACTTGTCACGTAGGCCGCTTGATAAAATCTTCTGTTCAAGGTGACCGATTTGACCCTACCGTTGTCATTTTATGCAACCTGCGATGTTACGTTTGGCCTTCGTAAGACTACGTGGGAGACTATCATACCCACAAATTATTACTACTATAGAAAAAAATGCGGAAGGCCTTTTGTGGGAAGTTAAATGTAGTTTCATTTTGTAGTGCGACATTTTCGCAGGAGGCAACAGCTTGCAAGTTATTCAAGAAAAAGCGTTCAAGGGTTATCTACAAACACATCCCCATCCAGACACTCATCCCTCACCGATCAGGATTTGTAGTATGCTGTTCGTGGCACACACTCCTACAGTCGTACAATAATTTCCTACTACAACTATTCCCGATGTTGGACTTGTTTTGTTCTCTATTGATTGGCGTCTTACCCCACCAGCATATTCGCCTATTTAGTGAACATTATAAATGTAAACATGTCCGTGACGACAATTAAACAAAAAAGGGTCTTGTAAATGGTACGCTAAAACTAATTACGTAGGCAATCTGATCCAAAGTTAACCCTTGCAAGTACAGTAGTTTCGCAGTTAGAAGGCCTGATGAATACAAAGATGTAATTTGTTTATCTTGTGCTTTTCATAAAACTGCTAGGTAAAATTCACACATAGGTCAATTGCACAGTTTCCAAGAGCCAGTTGAGTAATAACACCAGTCAATGAAGAGCAAGAAGGTCGAATATCGGAAATAATTCGTGCAGTCGCAAATTTTTTTATGCAGTGGTAGGAGGGAGTGCCATGAACAAAATACCAGAAATTCTGACCAACGGGGGCTGATTGTGGAAATGGGCTAAGTTTGAATGTCACTATGTACGTATTTAGAATAATTCTGGAACTACAGCCAGTAGCGAAAACGTATCGCAGGACAAAATTTAAACCTTTCAGACTAAGGAAAATATTTTGTTTATGTGGTAATGCTCTTACGTGATTTTTTAAAATGATTTTAGAGTCAAGATTTATTCAAAAGTATGTACCGATTTTCAAAACATAATTCGTACACTTGGTTTCGTTTTATGGACTAAGAGAATTACGAAATATTCTCTAGAGTAAGAAACAATAAAATTACCATTCACTAATTACCATGCAAAATAACAGTAACAATATTCCAAGTATGCAGTGGAACATAAGGAAGCAATCACAACGTGTATTCTGGTGGTTAAGAGCTGCTGCGCGCTGCTTCACTGACTTCTTTTACATGTTCACAGTGATATCCAACAGTTGGCAGCACTTTCGCATGATGAAAAGGCTGAAAATTCACGAATAGGTTGACAGTTCACCTCCGGTTTCCACTGGGAAAAAATACTTCTGTTGCAGCTAAGACACAGTACAGTTAATGTATACAATGATAGCCAGGTGGTCTGAAAAGGTTAGCTACAATAAATTCCCTAGAGAAAGACCCAGTTCGTTTTTTTCTGTGGGACATACAGTTAGCGTGCAGTGACTGAGGGGATGAATACGAAGAGCCCGAGCGCGGTTTTTGAAGGCCTGATATAACATTGCGAGCTGCATAAAAGTACATCGGTAGGAGTCGCTCATTCAGCATGTGTAGTTTGTTAGAGGCCAGATAGTGAGACCCCAGATAAACCATTTTAACTTTTATTTACTAGCTGCAGCGCCCGGCGTTGCCCGAAATGTTTAACATTTGCCACACAAAGTGTCAGAGGTCCATAATTAAAGAATTTGTTGCTAGCGCACTCGAGCTGATGTAATTTCGATGTATTGCTCACGCGCTGCCTGCGATATGTAAGCTAGAAGAGAATCTGAGACCAAAGAGCAGTGTTGACTGCAGTAGGAACTGTGTAGCAGTAGGAGTAAGTTGTTGGTTGCGAGCAGTCGTGTCTGGTGTGTCGTATTGGCTGGGCCGGTCGTGTGCAGCTATGGCGGAGCCTGAGCGTTGTAGGATAAGGTAAAAGCAGCCTCGCCTGTATGTAGTATTGTTACATCATGTCCCATATAAATGTTTTTAAAAAATCTGTTAATAATAATCTTTCTCATAAAAAGTAACTTTTGACATTTATCTCAATTTAAAGTATTCACTAATTTCTCCAATCCTTGGCAATCCCGATTATTGAAAAGTAAAGTCAGTTCTTTCCTTTTATATAAGACAAATCTATCGGCCGGCATTGCACTTAGCTGCGGCAGGAAAATTTCTTATAGGAGCAAATATATACGCGTTATCCGGCGACCTAATTAAGGTAAGATTTTTCAAACTGCTTATTTGCTTCTGTCTCGGGTTCTTCGGCCGACGTTCGTGTGATGATTTTGCTGACGTTTCGCCAGCACGAGTGGCTGGCATTGTCAAAGCTTCACCCTCCATTGCCGGAGGTGAACTGGAGCCGGGCTCGCGGCCGCAGACTATATGTACCTTGCGCGCCAACGTCCGAGGGCTTCTCCGCGGTCATTTCCGCGGTCATTTCCGGTGCGTTTCTCCTCTTGCTACCTGCTACGGTCGTTCTCTGCAGTACGGGAAGCCAGGAAATGACCGCGGAGAAGCCCTCGGACGTTGGCGCGCAAGGTACATATAGTCTGCGGCCGCGAGCCCGGCTCCAGTTCACCTCCGGCAATGGAGGGTGAAGCTTTGACAATGCCAGCCACTCGTGCTGGCGAAACGTCAGCAAAATCATCACACGAACGTCGGCCGAAGAACCCGAGACAGAAGCAAATAAGCAGTTTGTCAACAAGTGGCCACGAAAGTCTTAACAATTTTGTAAGATTTTTCAGTTCACTCAGAATGATGTAGCAGGGCCATGACGCAGCACTGCTGACGTCCAAAATTTACCAGGTTAAATTGACTGTCAATTATTGAAAGGTTATAGGTTTGTCACATTGTATTATATTTTCACTGTTGGGTAGTTACACTAAATGGGAATATTATTCATATTTTTTATTTAGTGGGGAGGTTACAAAAGTGGTTGGCCTGTGCCCTCTTTCTACAGTCAGTGTACCACCATATATTTCGTTTGTTATGCATATAATTTTCCCATTAATTTCCTTCACTGTTTCATCTGAATGTAGAACTTCAAAGTAAATCGGTCAATTACTTTTCGAGATGTTTGCTAACAACGTTCCTCACTATATAACCTACGCCGCAATTGCTCAGTAAGTGATAGTGTAGAAATTTGAAGAAAACCGGCCAAGTAGTTTTAGAGATTTCTTTGTAACAAGCTTTCCCGTTTATATAGACTGAAGAGTCAAACCGGAACACCTGCCCAGTATCGTGTAGGGCTCCCGCGAGCACCCAAAAGTGGCGCAGCACGACGTGGCATGGACTCTACTAACGTCTGAAGTAGTGTTGGAGGGAACCGACACCGTGAATCTTGCAGGACTGTCCATAAATCCGTAAGAATACCAGAGGCTGGAGGTCGGAACAGCACGTTGCAAGGCATCCAAGGTATGTTCAGTAATCTTTACATCTGTCCATTTTGGTGGCCAGTGGAAGCGTTAAATCTCGGAAGAGTGTTCCTGGAGCCGCTCTGTAGCAGTTCTGGACGTGTGGGGTCTCTCACTGTCCTGCTGAAATTGCACAATGGACATGAATGGATGCAGCTGATCAGACACTATGCTTACGTATCTGTCACCTGTGAGAGTCGTATCTAGACGTATCATGGGTCCCGTATAGCTGAAAATGTACACGTGCCACACCATTACAGAGCCTCCACCAGCTTTAACAGTCGCCTGCTGACATGCAGGGTCCATGGATTCATCAGACTCCATACCCGTACACGTCCATCCGCTCGATACAATTAGAAACTAGACTCATTCGACCAAGCAACATGTTACGCGTCATTTGCGATTACATGTTGACGGACCCAAGCGAGCCGTAAAGCTTTGTGTCGTGCCGTCATCGAGGGTACACGAGAGATGGCATTCCGACTCCGAAATCCCTGTATCGATGATGTTTCGCACGCTGAAACTTGTCGATGGCCCAGCACTGAAATCTGCAGCAATTTGCGGAAGGGTTCCCACCTCTGTCACGGTGAATGATTCTCTTCAGTCATCGGTGGTCCCGTTCTTGCAGGGTCTTTTCCCGGCCGCAGCTATGTCGGAGATTTGCTGTTTTACCCGATTCCTAATACTCACAGTACACTGTTCAAATGGTCGTACGAGAAAATCCCTACTATGAAGTGGAAGACGCTGTGTCGCATCGCTAGTGCTGCGACTATAACACGACGCTCAAACTCCTTAAATCTTGATAACCTGCCATTGAAGCAGCAGTAACCGATGGAACCACTGCGCCACACACTTGTCATATAGGCGATGCCGCCCGGAGCGCCGTATTCAGCCTGTTTACATATACACTCCTGGAAATTGAAATAAGAACACTGAATTCATTGTCCCAGGAAGGGGAAACTTTATTGACACATTCCTGGGGTCAGATACATCATATGATCACACTGACAGAACCACAGGCACATAGACACAGGCAACAGAGCATGCACAATGTCGGCTCTAGTACAGTGTATATCCACCTTTCGCAGCAATGCAGGCTGCTATTCCCCCATGGAGACGATCGTAGAGATGCTGGATGTAGTCCTGTGGAACGGCTTGCCATGCCATTTCCACCTGGCGCCTCAGTTGGACCAGCGTTCGTGCTGGACGTGCAGACTGCGTGAGACGACGCTTCATCCAGTCCCAAACATGCTCAATGGGGGACAGATCCGGACATCTTGCTGGCCAGGGTAGTTGACTTACACCTTCTAGAGCACGTTGGGTGGCACGGAATACATGCGGACGTGCATTGTCCTGTTGGAACAGCAAGTTCCCTTGCCGGTCTAGGAATGGTAGAACGATGGGTTCGATGACGGTTTGGATGTATCGTGCACTATTCAGTGTCCCCTCGATGATCACCAGAGATGTACGGCCAGTGTAGGAGATCGCTCCCAACACCATGATGCCGGGTGTTGGCCCTGTGTGCATCGGTCGTATGCAGTCCTGATTGTGGCGCTCACCTGCACGGCGCCAAACACGCATACGACCATCATTGGCACCAAGGCAGAAGCGACTCTCATCGCTGAAGGCGACACGTCTCCATTCGTCCCTCCATTCACGCCTGTCGCGACACCACTGGAGGCGGGATGCACGATGTTGGGGCGTGAGCGGAAGACGGCCTAACGGTGTGCGGGACCGTAGCCCAGCTTCATGGAGACGGTTGCGAATGGTCCTCGCCGATACCCCAGGAACAACAGTGTCCCTAATTTGCTGGGAAGTGGCGGTGCGGCCCCCTACGGCACTGCGTAGGATCCTACGGTCTCGGCGTGCATCCGTGCGTCGCTGCGGTCCGGTCCCAGGTCGACGGGCACGTGCACATTCCGCCGACCACGGGCGACAACATCGATGTACTGTGGAGACCTCACGCCCCACGTGTTGAGCAATTCGGCGGTACGTCCACCCGGCCTCCCGCATGCCCACTATACGCCCTCGCTCAAAGTCCGTCAACTGCACATACGGTTCACGTCCACGCTGTCGCGGCATGCTACCAGTGTTAAAGACTGCGATGGAGCTCCGTATGCCACGGCAAACTGGCTGACACTGACGGCGGCGGTGCACAAATGCTGCGCAGCTAGCGCCATTCGACGGCCAACACCGCGGTTCCTGGTGTGTCCGCTGTGCCGTGCGTGTGATCATTGCTTGTACAGCCCTCTCGCAGTGTCCGGAGCAAGTATGGTGGGTCTGACACACCGGTGTCAATGTGTTCTTTTTTCCATTTCCAGGAGTGTATCTGCATTTGAATAGGCATCCCTATATCAGTTTCTTCGGCCCTTCAGTTTATTACATACATATACGTTTCAAGTCGCGAGTACGAAATCTTATTGAGACAATGAAATTTTGCACGATTTACGTTAAAAACAAGAGGAAGATCACTAAGAGCGGAATAAAACGGAATAAAACGGAATTACGGAGGAATATAAAGACACTCCTTCCATGAACCTAAGTAAAAATAATCATGTCTTTCGTATATTTTTAATTGTGGCTCTGAACACTATGGGACTTAACATCTGAGGTCATCAGTGCCGTAGAACTTTTTAATTGTAATCACGATAATGGATACATATTCTCACTTCTTTTACTTTTAAGGAAATATGTCGTGATTTCCTTTTTTAATAAAAGTATATTTACAAATATTGTGCTTATTGACTCTGTTCCCGCCTGAGGTAAGCGTTTAATCAATTTGTCGTGTTTCTCAAGTCCCCAGTATGACCTTTGACGGCATCCGGAATTTTCTGCAATTGATATTTATTTATTTCGCCATTTGCGCTTTTGATCTCTCCGATTGCAGAGCAGCTATGATAGCCACGTTCTTATACCATCTACATAACGTTCTTTTCGGACCACTCCTTCGTTCACGCAGATCACGTCAGCAACAACAGAAGTAGACAAGACAGAAGACGTATCGTTTCTGTACTGCCAGCAACGAAACAGAGAGGACGCCAGATTTCCTTGCTGGTCCAATGAAAGGCCGACAACCAGCAGAAGACGAGCGAATGCGAACGGAACACGGCCGAATGCCATTTGCTCTCCCGCGCCTAGCGTTTATACCGCGCGAGAATTCCCGTGCGCTGTTGCGCGCTCGCCTGTGTTCCGCTTAGCCTTAAAGGCAGCGCGCGAGTGCAGCAGTTGTCGGCACGTGGCGAGCCAGAGGCGTGTCACGACACACAGCTCGCGGCTGGCCAGCCTCAATTGGACGAGTAGCACACAGCAGCCACGGCACGGGGGGAGTTAAGGGGAGGCAGGAAGGGCCCCGTCACGCACGGCTGACCAGTCTCCCAGAGAGAGAGAGAGAGAGAGAGAGAGAGAGAGAGAGAGAGAGAGAGAGAGAGACTGCCCACGTGTTAAGCAGCACAGCCGGGTGGCCGCACGCAGTATTGTTTGTCAACATGAAGACCTCTCCACACGCCTAACCTAGGCGCAGCTACGTCTTTATCATCCTCCGTCCTGAGCTAGTATTTTATGAATGAAAAGTTGATACTGTTGATTAATTCATTGTTCTGACGCAAAACAAAAATATTACGAGGATCACTTCAAAAAACGCACGGTATTTTTTTTAAATCCATCCTTTATTCTACAAGTTTGAAAGTTTTACAGTGCGTAGATACGTCCTTTAGGAACAATATTTACATTTCTCCACATAATTTCCATCCCTCTCAACTGCCTTACGCCATCTTGGAACCAGCGCTTGTATGCCCGCACGGTAAAATTCTGGACCAGCCTGTTGGAGCCACTGTTTGTGCACAAGGGAGTCATCATCTTCAAACCTTGTTCCACCAAGAGAGTCTTCCAGTTTCCCAAAGAGATGCCAGTCACACGGAGCCAGGTCAGGACTGTAAGGTGGGTGTTTCAGTGTTGTCCATCCGAGTTTTGTGATCGCTTCCACGGTTTTTTTGACTGACACGTGGCCGTGCATTGTCGTGCAACAGCAAAACATCCTGCTTTTGCCGGTGTGGTCGAACACGACTCAGCCGAGCTGGAAGTTTCTCCAGTGTCGTCACATACTCTTCAGAATTTATGGTGGTTCCACTTGGCACGATGTCCACAAGCGAGAGCCCTTCGGAATCGGAAAACAGCGTAGCCATAACTTTTCCAGCAGAAGGTGTGGTTTCGAAATATTTTTTCTCGGATGAATTTGCACGATGCCATTCCATTGATTGCCTCTTCGTCTCTGGTGAAAAATGATGGAGGCATGTTTCATCACCTTTCACAATTCTTTCAAGAAATTCACCTCCACCATTCTCGTACGGTTCGAAAATTTCGCTGCATACCGTTTTTCTTGTTTCTTTGTGAGACACTGTCAACATCCTGGGAACTCACCTGGTACAAAACCTTTTTAACGCCAACACTTTCAGTATTCTGCAAACACTTCGTTCCCCTATCCCAACGTAGCGTTACAATTCGTTCACTGTGACGCGTCTGTCAGCAGTCAGCAATTCGTTACCTCCCTGCACGTTGTCTGGAGTGTGTGCAGTACGAGGCCTGCCGCTGCGAGGACAATCCTCAATATTGCCGTGCCCGCTTTCGTCACGTGACCTGCTCGCCCACCGTCCAACTGTACTGCGATCGACAGCAGCATCTCCATACACCTTTTTCAACGTCTCGTGGATGTTTCCCACTGTCTCGTTTTCACAGCACAGGAATTCTATGACAGCACGTTGCTTCTGACGAACGTAAAGTGTAGCAGCCATCTTGAAGACATGCTGTGACAGCGCCACTCACGGGAAGAGGTTGAACTAAGTTTGAAAACAAGCGGGAAGGATGTAGCTGCACACTGCAAACGCTTCACACATGCAGAATGAAAACTGTATTTTTACAAAAATAGTGGTGCATTTCTTTTGGAGTGACCCTCGTAACTACTGGTGGGCCGAGAAGATTACACAGGTTTGCAAACGCAGCTAGTGCTGAGACTGAAATACCGAAAGATGGATCAAAATATTGAATTTTTAAAATTGGTTTTGTCGTATCTTTAAAAGTTTTTTTTCGGTACACGCTTTGCCTAGACTTTGTGGGTAAAGGAACACTACACAGTTTTGTCAGAACTGGATATTTTTCAGTTATCCTGTGTATGTCGACAGCAAATATACTGACGGAATAATCGCAACACGAACAAGTAATTTAAGAGTAATGGAATTTCCTTAACACGTTTGTCTAGGTAACATACGTAAGTGATTAACATTGAAAGGTCACAGCTTAATACAGTGTCTATCATAATTAATGGGTTAAAGGCAGACAGTTGAAAGTACACGATACTAGAAGCAAATAAGTCTCAGTAAAGATAGGGTCGAAAATACACACAGAAGAGACCGGTTGGTAGGACATGTTCTGAGGCATCAAGCAATCACCAATTTAGTACTGGAGTGCAGCGTGGAGTGTAGAAATCGTAGAGGGAGACCAAGAGATGAATACACTAAGCAGATTCAGAAGGATGTAGGCTGCAGTAGGTACTGGGAGACGAAGAAGCTTGCACAGGGTAGAGTAGCATGGAGAGCTGCATCAAACCACTCTCAGGACTGAAGACCACAACAACAAAAGTTACGAGCAATTTTTTTATCTTCGACACTGTGAAGCAAATCTCTTCTGCAGCAAGCTGTTTGCTTTCCATATTTTGGGAAGTGGCGGTATGGACCAAACAAAGAAAAAAATGTCCTAGCACGTATTTACTGGATATTTTTTCTTGTTCTGGTCCATACTGTCACTTTGCAAAATATGGAAAGCAAACAGCCTGCACTAGAAAAGATTTGCTTAACAGTGTCAAAGATGAAAAACTGCTGGTAGCTCTTAAGGTATGCATTTTCGACCCTATGTTTACAGTGGTTTCTTGGTTCTAGTTCGTGTACTTTCAGCTGTATGCGTTTGTGCCATTTATTATGATGCTCCCTGTAAAAGCGCGAGATAAGCCACTGCAAATGTGAAACGCTGGTAGATTAATAACAGTTGAACACTTGCCCGCGAAAGGCAAAGGTCCCGAGTTCGAGTCTCGGTCGGGCACACAGTTTTAATCTGCCAGGAAGTTTCATATCAGCGCACACTCCGCTGCAGAGTGAAAATCTCATTCTGGAATAACAGTTGTGACCGCCAGAAAATTGAATGCAAGCATTTATACGTGCGTGCATTGTGTCGTACAGTGCGGGATATGAGACTGTGGGATGGAGTTCCATGCCTGTTGCACTTGGTCCGCCAATACACGTACGGGGCTATGCTGCTTGTGGATGACGCTGGAATTATCGTCCCGTGATGTCCCCCATGTGCTACATGGGAGACAGATCTGGTGATCGAGCAGGCCATAGCAGCATGTCAACACTGAGTTGGGTTACATGTCAGCGAGCGTTATGCTGCTGGAATACAGGCCCCTGGAATGCTGTTCATCAATGACAGCGTAACAGGTGGGATGACCAGACTGACGTACAAATTTGCGGTCAGGTTGCGTGGGATAACCACGAGAGCGCTGCTGCGGTTATACGAAATTGCTCCGCAGATTGTACCTCCAGGTGTGGGTCCAGTGCGCCTAGCATGCAGAAAGGTTGGCTGCAGGCCCTCAACTGACTTCCTTCTGACCGACAGACAGCCATCGCTGGCACCGAGGCAGAACCGCAACAGACCTCCAGAAAACGCAACAGACCTCGACCCCACCCTCCAATGAGCTCACAATTGGGACCACTGAAGCCCCAAATGGAGGTGGCTCTGAGCACTATGGGACTCAACTGCTGTGGTCATCAGTCCCCTAGAACTTAGGACTACTTAAACCTGACTGACCTAAGGACATCACACACATCCATGCCCGAGGCAGGATTCGAACCTGCGAACGGAAATGGAGGTGGTTTGGGGTCAGTGGAATGCACGCTACAGGGCATCTGGCTCGGAGCTGTCACCGAAGTAACCGCTTTGTAGCAGTTTGATGTGTCAGTGCGGCGCCAACTGCTGCTCACATTGCTGCTGCGGATGCAGTACGATGCGCCAGCGCCATACGACACGGTAGTGCTACGCGGCCGTCAGGAGAGCAGTCTTCTTGGGCCATAGACACTCGTGACTACCGCTGCCAGCGATAATGTGCTGTGGCCGAGCGGTTCTAGGCGCTTCAGTCCGGAACCGCGCTGCTCCTACGGTCGCAGGTAAGAATCCTGCCTCGGGCATGGATGTGTGTGGTGATCTTAGGTTAGTCAGGTTTAAGTAGATCTAAGTTCTAGCGGACTGATGACCTCACATGTTAAGTACCATAGCGCTCAGAGCCATTTGAACCATTTTCATCTTCTCGAAACTTCAACAAAAGCCCGTGCCGAGCTACTGAGCGTCTCTCTCGCAGAGCCTTCCACTGGAGTTTATCTATCATCTCCGTAACACTTTCGCGATTACTAAATGATCCTGTAAAGAAACCGCGCTGCCCTCCGTTGGGTATTCTCTATCTCTTCTATCAACCCTATCTGGTACGGATCCCACACTGCTGAGCAGTATTCGAGCAGTGGCGAACAAGCATGCTGTAACCTACTTCCTTCGTTTTCGGACTGCATTTCCGTAGGATTCTTCCAGTGAATTTCAGTCTGGCATCTGCTTCACCGACGATCAAGTTAATATAATCATTCCATTTTAAATCACTCCAAATGCCTACTCCCAGATAATTTATGGAACTAACTGCTTCCAGTTGCTGACCTATTTTGTAGCAAAATGATAAACAATATTTCTTTCTGTGTATTTGCAGCACATTACACCTGTCTACCTTGAGATTCAATTGTCATTCCCTGCACCGTGCGTCAATTCGCTGCAGATCCTCCTGCACTTCAGTACAATTTTCCATCCTACAACCTCTCGATATACCACAGCATCATCCGCAAAAAGCCTCAGATAACTTGATGCTATGCACCAGGTCATTTATATATATTGTGAATAGCAACGGTCCTACGACACTCTCCTGCGGCACACCTAAAATCACTCTTTCTTCGGAAGAATTCTCTGCATTCAGAAGAATTCTCTGCATTCAGAATGACATGCTGCGTTCTGTTATCTAGGAACTCTTCAATCCAGTCACACAATTGTTATGATAGTCCATATGATCTTCCTTTGTCCATTTAACGACTGTGCGGAACTGTATGAAGCGCCTTGCGGAAGTCAAGAAACACGGAATCTACCTGGGAATCCGTGTGGATGGCCCTCCTAGTCTCGTGGACGAATAGCGCGAGCTGGGTTTCACACGACCGTCTTTTTCAAAACCAATGCTGATTCCTACAGAGTAGATTTCTAGTCTCCAGAAAAGTCATTATACTCGAACGTAATACGTGCTCCAAAAAAGTACTTCCTGCTGACTTACAATCATGAAATTTGGTTAGAAGCAAGGCTTCACAGCACAATGAAACCTAAAAATCTGAAATTGTTAATTTGTAATTATGTTGTTGTTGTCTTCAGCCCTGAGACTGGTTTGATGCAGCTCTCCATGCTACTCTATCCTGTGCAAGCTGCTTCATCTCTCAGTACCTACTGCAACCTACATCCTTTTGAATCTGCTTGGTGTATTCATCTCTTCGTCTCCCTCTACGATTTTTACCCTCCATGCTGCCCTCCAATGCTAAATTTGTGATCCCTTGATGCCTCAGAAAATGTCCTACCAACCGGTCCCTTCTTCTTGTCAAGTTCTGCCACCAACTCCTCTTCTCACCAATTCTATTCAGTACCTCTTCATTTATGTAATCTACCAATATTATCTTCAGCATTCTTCTGTAGCACCACATTTCGAAAGCTTCTATTCTCTTCTTGCCTAAAATATTTATCGTCCATGTTTCACTTCCATACATGGCTACACTCCAAATACTTTCAGAAATGACTTCCTGACACTAAAACCTATATTCGATGTTAACAAATTTCTCTTTTTCAGAAATGCTTTCCTTGCCATTGCCAGTCTACATTTTATGTCCTCTCTACTTCTACTATCATCAGTTATTTTGCTCCCCAAATAGCAAAACTCCTTTTCTACTATAAGTGTCTAATTTCCTAAGCTAACTCCCTCAGTATCACCCGACTTAATTCGACTGCATTCCATTATCCTCGTTTTGCTTTTGTTGATGTTCATCTTATATCCTCCTTTCAAGACACTGTCCATCCCACTCAACTGCTCTTCCAGGTACTTTGCTTTCTCTGGCAGAATTACATTGTCATCGGCGTACCTCAAAGTTTTTATTTATTCTCCATGGATTTTAATATCTACTCCGAATTTTTTTTGTTTCTTTCACTGCTTGCTCAATATACAGATTGAATAACATCGGGGAGAGGCTACAACCCTGTCTCACTCCCTTCCCAACCACTGCTTCCCTTTCATGCCCCTCAACTCTTGTAACTGCTATCTGGTTTCTGTACAAATTGTAAATAGCCTTTGGCTCCCTGTATTTAACCACTGCCACCTTCAGAATTTGAAAGAGCGTATTCCAGTCAACATTGTCAAAAGTTTTCTCTATGTCTACAAATGCTAGAAACGTAGGTTTGCCTTTCCTTTATCTTTCTTCTATGATAAGTCGTAGGGTCAGTATTGCCTCATGTGTAATTATATCAAACAAAAAAAGTATTTCCTTTGTCATTTGTTATACGAATGGAAACTTTAATTTAAACATTATCAAAAGCCGTGAAATCCCCGAGACCGATGTCTCGCCAGTATCGATAATAGGCAAAAATTGTAGAGTTCTCTATTCCCGAAATCGATGGATTGTCTACACGGAATTAAGTTTGTATCGGACCCTCAATGAGCGAGTCTTCATTCGGTGAGCGTGGTATAAATGAAGAGAAATCTCACTTATTACATTAGACAAATCCGCAAAGGCAAATCCGCAAAGGCAAATCCGCAAAGGCAAATCCGCAAAGGCAAATCCGCAAAGGCAAATCCGCAAAGGCAAATCCGCAAAGGCAAATCCGCAAAGGCAAATCCGCAAAGGCAAATCCGCAAAGGCAAATCCGCAAAGGCAAATCCGCAAAGGCAAATCCGCAAAGGCAAATCCGCAAAGGCAAATCCGCAAAGGCAAATCCGCAAAGACAAATCCGCAAAGACAAATCCGCAAAGACAAATCCGCAAAGACAAATCCGCAAAGACAAATCCGCAAAGACAAATCCGCAAAGACAAATCCGCAAAGACAAATCCGCAAAGACAAATCCGCAAAGACAAATCCGCAAAGACAAATCCGCAAAGACAAATCCGCAAAGACAAATCCGCAAAGACAAATCCGCAAAGACAAATCCGCAAAGACAAATCCGCAAAGACACATTCCAGGACATCGTCGAGTTTTCCCCTGACAGGCCATAGTCTCGACAACAGGAACGAACACGTAGCTCAAAAACTGCGAGAAGGGACAACAAACGTCCACATCGGACTGGAGCTTAGGGAAATGCACGCACTGGTTTTAAGCACGGTGCTGTGCAGAGCCAACCCTCCGTGGTGCATTCCGCACGTTTTTCAATAGGGTGCGGCGGTTCTGAGTTATATTTACGCGTTACGTAAATAGTTCCGTCCGTCCGCCCGCCGTTAATATTAGTGGGCGATGCTTCCTGACCAGCGGCCGCAGCCAAGAGTCGCCGTCTCTATCCCATGTACGCAACCCGCCACACAGCAGCGTCGTGCAGAGCTGCAGGAGAGACGCGCCTAGGGGAGCAAAGCCAGCGGCTAAGCCCAGCCTATGCCTGTCAAACGCGCACATACTATTCCCTCCCAGCCACGTGGGCGCATGTTCTTCAAATCGTCTCCTACTTTCCGACAGGTAACAAAACAATCTCTTGGGCGTCCGTTTTCACTTGACCTGTACCACCAATGCTCCCTTATGTCGTGTGCTGGCGTATCCGTGTGCTATCTGCCAGATCTGCAGCGCTGAAGGGTCCACGGAAGATACGCAGATACGCTGATGTCCGTCTGCATGAACTGCCTCGGTTTGCTTTCTTACGTTTATCTTTCAGACTGCCGATCCTCTTCAAACTATGCGCAAAGTCTAATTCCTTAACAGTCTTCCACTACGTGACTGACGTTACATACGAGATTGCTACAGCATCCTGTACACTCACTACGAGAATGGCGAATAAAGAACCGAAACGTTCCAAATCTTCAATACCAATCTCAGCAGCCGCAGACGAAGTTTTCAAACATGTTGTATACGTTGTTTTTCGGTCTCTTTTTTTTCCCTAGTTGCAGATATACAGGTTGTGTACCTTAATTACCGTCTTTCGCAACTCTAATTAAAGTCTTACTAAGGCTAAACAAGTTTATCCTAAATCATCTTTAAACGTCAATGTAAATTTTTCTTTCCTCTCCAAGTTAGTTTGCAAAAATCATGAACGGTTCACTTGCCTTACCACTATTATAAACAATGTTATGTCTAATATTTACTTGGGGTATTTTGTGGATTTACTTCATTCTTCCTGTTCTTCCACGTGCATGTCTTGGCTTTTAGCACAAATCACTTGCACTGCACTAAATATATTCACGTTTCTGTATAGTGAACAACCAGTGTCATCTCGCTATTTCCTGTGTTTTGTTTTTCTATTGTGGGATGCGTTCGTCTTTTGTTTGTTTTTGGTAGTGGTGGGAGCGTTTGCTATCGCTTTCCTGAGTGTTTATATTTCGCTACCAGAATTTGTTACACTTTTATATCGAATCTTTTAAACGGGAAAAATTATATAGCACGTTGAAAGTAGGCCTAAACTTCAGTCATCCCCAGATTGGATTAGTCCATAATCAACGTATAGAAAACTAAAATCTACACAACAGTAATGAAAATATAGAACAAGTGGATGTGTTGCATCTTCAGCTGTAGAATACGAAGAATGTCCAAGCACAAGTAACCAAACAAAGGCAATAGGAACCAAACAAAGGCAATAGGAACCAAACAAAGGCAATAGGAACCAAACAAAGGCAATAGGAACCAAACAAAGGCAATAGGAACCAAACAAAGGCAATAGGAACCAAACAAAGGCAATAGGAACCAAACAAAGGCAATAGGAACCAAACAAAGGCAATAGGAACCAAACAAAGGCAATAGGAACCAAACAAAGGCAATAGGAACCAAACAAAGGCAATAGGAACCAAACAAAGGCAATAGGAACCAAACAAAGGCAATAGGAACCAAACAAAGGCAATAGGAACCAAACAAAGGCAATAGGAACCAAACAAAGGCAATAGGAAATGGTTTCTCAAAAATATTCCAATGAGACAACCAGAAACTACAGCAGGGTGAAAAACTTAAGGATGAAAGTAATTTGTCACTTATAACAGTATCGGTTATTAATTGTTCAGTAACACATAACGACAAGTGTAAGACTTCTCGCTGACACTGCTAGAACAAGTTACCGATAATGTTATTCTCGAGAAAGGAATCTACTTGAAGGTGACAGCGCAGTAAGGGTTGATGAATCTGTTTCGTTATCAAAAAGATAAGGTTTTGATCAAAAGCAAAACACAGGTAATGGAATATAGTCGAATTAGATCAGGTGATGTTGAGGGAATTGGAATAGGAAATGAGACAGTTAAAGTAGTAGATGAGTTTTGCTATTTGGGGAGCAAAATAACTGATGATGGTCGAAGTAGACAGGATATAAAATGTGGACTGGCAATGGCAAGGAAAGCGTTTCTGAAGAAGAGAAATTTGTTAACATCGAGTATAGAGTTAAGTGTCAGGAAGTCGTTTCTGAAAGTATTTGTATGGAGTGTAGCCATGTATGGAAGTGAAACATGGACGATAAACAGTTTGGACAAGAAGAGAATAGAAGCTTTCGAAATGTGGTTCTACAGAAGAATGCTGAGGATTAGATTGGTAGAACAGATGAGTAATGAGAAACTAATCCAGAATTTTTGCTCTCTGTTCCTCCTCATTAAGTGCGGCAGCAATCGTTGCAGGCTGCGCTCTAAATGAATTTTCGACATTTTATGGAGAATCTACCGTGGACTACGAAACAGCGCCTCTGGCGAGTGCTTCGTGAACCACTTGTAACGCCACGACGCTCTTTGCACGTTGACATGCCTTGCAGTGTGAATACTCCGGAATAGCTCTGACCGCCGACGTCCAGAAAAGTAACGGATACGTGACTGTGGCGTTCCGCCAAGTATGAATGCAACTTTAATAAGGGCAGTGGTTTCAGGGCGAGCCGAATTTTCCGGTTACGACAGAAAAACGCCGCACAGGGCATTTCCCGAACCACCGACACGCGGTTGCGGGGAGATAGGGCTGTAGCTGCGGTTGACACATCCTGCTTGCGCGAAGCACGTTTCCGCTGGATGTGGCCGTCGGAACAGGACCCGGCGTAAGCGCGCTAACGAGCGCGCAGCATGCGGCTAGCCTTGTGTGGTGTGGTGTGGTGTGGTGCATCCCGTGGGAACTCCAGGGCCACTCGTGTCGACACATCTGCGACACTAGTCCGTATCTGCCGGCTGCACGCGGAAACAAAGGGTTCTCAACACCCTACCCATCTACATCCACGTTTATACTCCGCAAGCCACCCAACGGTGTGTGGCGGAGGGCACTTTACGTGCCACTGTCATTACCTCCCTTTCCTGTTCCAGTCGCGTATGGTTCGCGGGAAGAACGACTGGCGGGAAGAACGACTGCCGGAAAGCCTCCGTGCGCGCTCCAATCTATCTAATTTTACATTCGTGATCTCCTCGGCAGGTATAAGTAGGGGGAAGCAATACATTCGATACCTCATCCAGAAACGCACCCTCTCGGAACCTGGACAGCGAGCTACACCGCGATGCAGAGCGCCTCTCTTGCAGAGTCTGCCACTTGAGTTTGCTAAACATCTCCGTAACGCTATCACGGTTACCAAATAACCCTGTGACGAAACGCACCGCTCTTCTTTGGATCTTCTCTACCTCCTCCGTCAACCCGACCTGCTACGGATCCCGCACATATGAGGAATACTGAAGTATAGGCCGAACGAGTGTTTTGTAAGCCACCTCCTTTGTTGATGTACTACATTTTCTAAGGACTCTCCCAATGAATCTGAACCTGGCACCCGCCTTACCAACAATTTTACATGGTCATTCCACTTCTGTAAGATTCTCTCACCGTTCCGTACGTAGGCAAATTGCCGTAGTAATGAACGCTCATCCACATGTCTTTGCGATGTGCTACTCATATTAGAGATCTGTTCAAAAAATTCCGTAACTCTGTCCAAAAAATTTTTCTACGCTTACCTTTTGCTTATTGTATAAGGGGGCGTTGAAAAACAAATGATCCGGGGTCTGTAATGCGCAAACCGAGGACACGAGGATGATATCGTGACGTGTGTGACGAGGTGTGGTTCCGACCACGTCGCTACAGGGACCACGTGCACGTCACGTGACTATATGGAGCTAGCAGCTGCATGCATCAATCGTCCAACGCTGCCAGTCGCATTGCAAACAGTGACATGGAGGCGTCAAAAGAAGAGCAAAGTGGTGGTGTTCGTTTCCCGACAACGGAAGGAATAGGAGGGACGGACATTCATCGACGGATGTCACAAGTGTTCCGAACGGTTCTAGGAGCTTCAGTGCGGAACCGCGCGACCGCTACGGTAGGAGCTTCGAATCCTGCATCTGGCACGGATGTATGTGATGTCCTTAGGTTAGTAAAGTTTAAGTAGTTCCAAGTTCTTGGGGACTGATGATCTTCGAAGTTAAGTCCCATAGGGCTCAGAGCCATTTCAACCATTTGTCACAAGTGTATTGTGAACACTGCATGTCCCGTGCAAGGGTCAAGACGTAACACAAGCGCTACAGGGAAGGACGGGTGTCGTTAGCCGATGGTGCACGTTCTGGAGCACCACACTGCATTACCGATGACATCGTCCAGCCGGTGGATGCACCCACTCATTACCCAGGTCCACCGAGTGATGGGAAAGCCACAGCCGCCGTGGTCGGATTGGGCGTCGGAGGTGTTCACACCATCGCGAAGAAAAGACTGCACATGCGCAAAGAGTGTCACCGATGAGTGCCCCACAGTCTTCAACCACACCAGGAAGCATGACGAATGGCCCACTGTCTTGCTCATCTGCAGCGCTATACTCGGGAAAATTCAAAAAATGGTTCAAAGGGCTCTGAGCACTATGGGACTTAACATGTGAGGTTATCAGTCCCCTACAACTTAGAACTACTTAAACCTAACCAACCTAAGGACATCACAGACAGCCATGCCCGAGGCAGGATTCGAACCTGCGACAGTAGCAGTCTCGCGGTTCCACACTGCAGCGCCTAGAACCGCACAGCCACTTCGGCCGGCTCTAGGTTTCTCATTTTAGCAGTTGCTCTTCATTGGAATTCAGAAATATTTACCTCGTCTTCTTTCGTGAAGGAGTTTCGGAAAACCGTGTTCAGTGACTCTACTACTTCTGTTATCACAACCATGTTTGCGGCAAGTGCCGAACGGAACTAAGTGTTTCACAAGTACGAATAAAACGTGACATAGCAACTGCTAGTTTTTGATTGCAATCTACGGATTCCAGAAACCGTTCGTTTATTTCGTGTTTATTAATTTCTTTACTAAAGTGCGACTGTTACGGTCGCAGGTTCGAATCCTGCCTCGGGCATGGATGTGTGTGATGTCCTTAGGTTAGTTAGGTTTAAGTAGTTCTAAGTTCTAGGGGACTGATGACCACAGCAGTTGAGTCCCATAGTGCTCAGAGCCATTTGAACCATCTTTACTAAAGTAAATATATCGCAGGATGAATGTCATCCGTTCAACGTGCTTAGAAGCAGGAGTTCCGTCAAAAGTAACTGAATAATACACCACCGGCCATTAAAATTGCTACACCACGAAGATGACGTGCTACAGGCGCGAAATTTAACCGACAGGAAGAAGATGCTGTGATATGCAAGTGATTAGCTTTTCAGAGCATTCACACAAGGTTGGCGCCGGTGGCGACACCTACAACGTGCTCACATGAGGAAAGTTTCCAACCGATTTCTCACACACAAACAGCAGTGGACCGGCGTTGCCTGGTGAAACGTTGTGATGCCTCGTCTAAGGAGGAGAAATGCGTACCATCACGTTTCCGACTTTTATCAAAGTTGGATTGTAGCCTATCGCGATTGCGGTTTTTCGTATCGCGACACTGCTGCTCGCGTTGGTCGAGATCCAATGACTGTTAGCAGAATATGGAATCGGTGGGTTCAGGAAGGTAATACGGGACGCCCTGCTGGATCCCAACGGCCTCGTATCACTAGCAGTCGAGATGACAGGCATCTTATCTGCTCAGCTGTAACGGATCGTGCAGCCACGTCTCGATCCCTGAGTCAACAGGCGGGGACGTTTGCAAGACGACAACCATCTGCAAGAACAGTTCGACAACGTTTGCAGCAGCACGGACTGTCAACTCGGAGACCGTGGCTGCGGTTATGGTTCAAATGGCTCTGAGCAGTATGGGACTTAAACATCTGAAGTCATCAGTCCCCTACAACTTAGAACTACTTAAACCTAACTAACCTAAGGACATCACACAACACCCATGCCAGAGGCAGGATTCGAACCTGCGACCGTAGCGGTCGAGCGGTTCCGGACTGTAGCGCCTAGAACCGCTCGGCCACCCCGGCGGCTACTCGGGAAGGGGATGTGTGTTCCTGGCACCGGTGGTGGCTCGAGAGGAGTCACGGTGTCATCTCTGCGAACAGGAATAAAAACAACAATGTCTCCACTGGAAACATCCAAGCTCAGCACCATCAAATAAAGCCGAGGCCATCCACACGAGTGCAGGAAAGGTGATGTGATATTCTTCTTTGACCAAGACGGCCCCCCTTCTGATTCACTTTTTGCAGCGTGGGACAACAATGTATACCCAGCGTTACTCGGAAACCTTGACCACCCTTCGCCAAGCGATCAAGTCAAAACGACCAGGCAATCTCACCCGTGAGGTCATTCTGCTCCGCGACAATGCAAAACCTCATACGGCCAACACAGTCGCGGGACTCCTGGAGTAATTCAAATGGGAGGTTCTCGGCCAGCCACCATACACTCCGAACCTACCTCTCTGTATGAATGAGATTTTAACTCTGCAGCGGAGTGTGCGCTGATATGAAAATTCGTGACGGATTAAAACTGTGTGCCGGACCGAGACTGGAACTCGCGACCTTTGCCTTTCGCAGGCAAGTGCTCTACCAGCTGAGCTACCCAAGCACGACTCACGACCCGTCCTCACAGCTTGAATTCTGCTAGTACCTCGTCCCCTACCCTCCAAACTTCACAGAAGCTCTTGCCCGCGAAGGGCAAAGGTCCCGAGTTAGAGTCTCGGTCGGGCACACAGTGTTAATGTGCCAGCAAGTTTCTCTCTCCCTGTGATTACGCCATTTTTGGTCAACTCAAAAAGGCTCCGAGGGGTAAACGATTCACCCAGAACGGCGACGTCCGGAACTTGTCAACATCGCAGCCCCGGGAATATTATGAGGCAGCCATTCACCGCCTTGTATCACAGTGGAACAAGTTTCTCAACAAACAGGGCCCATACTTGTAACATACAGGTACTGGTTTCCGTAATTATGCCTGCTGCTCGTTTCTTTTTGAACGTCCCTTGTCCACGGTTTGCTTGGAAGTAGTCTCCTCCACAACTGTTACACGGCTACCGACACCGTTTCCACTTCCGGAAGCAGTTTTGGTATGCGCCTCGTCGGACAGCGCAAAGGGCCGTCTGCGAGTTTTCTTTCATCTCGTCTACCGTTGCAAATCTTCGTCCTTTCAAGGGGGGGTTCCAACTTTTTTTTAAAAAGTTCGCAAATGTCAGGTCTGAAGAGTACGGAGGATGAGGCAGCACAGTGATTTCGTTTTTTTGGGCAACAGTTACGCGTCAACAAGGATGAATGCGAGTGTGCGTTGTCTTGCTGGAATGAGCCATGAATTGTCTCGCCACATCTCAGGCCGTTTCCTTCTCTCATTTTCCCGCGGGTGTCGCAACGACTCCCGATAGACCATCGATTAACACTTTGTCCCTGTGGTGTGAATCCACGATGAACTAATCCTTCAGAAGTCAAAACCATCGGCATGACTTTGACATGTCGCTTCATCTGACGTGTGCTCTTTTCGGTCTGTAAAAACCTTTATGCAAAGCACTTGAATAGTATGTCTGGTGCAACAGGCGATAGAGGAGAACCCATAGGTAGCCCGTCCGCCTGCTCATAGAAATCCCCTTTCCACCTGAAATGGGTAGTCGTCATAAAGTGGCGCCCTAGCTAGCGCGGCAGGCCACAGCGCCTCAGGATACACAGATACTAGGCCGCTAGTAAACAACGCTAGGCTGCAATAGCCGCTGAGTTTCGCCATTCGCCGATTTCCACCAACGGCAAGCAATATGGGAAAGTCTAATGTGAAACGCCTATTCCTGCCAATGACAACACTCAATGCAAAGATCAATAAAAACACCACCTGATACGCTCATATCCAATGACAGCACTACTCCTTAGTATATAAGCAACCAAGCTAGTGCTCGTTCAGCAATTACAATACTGGCCATCAAAATTGCAACAACAAGAAGAAATGCAGATGATAAACGGCATTCGCTGGACAAATATATTATACTAGAATTGACGTGTGATTACATTTTCACGCAATTTGGGTACATAGATCCTGAGAAATCAGTACCCAGAACAACCACCTCTGGCCGTAATAACGGCCTTGATACGCCTGGGCATTGAGTCAAACAGAGCTCGGATGGCGTGTACAGGTACAGCTGCCCATGCAGTTTCAAGACAATACCACAGTTCATCAAGAGTAGTGACTGGCGTATTGTGACGAGCCAGTTGCTCGGCCACCATTGATCAGACGTTTCGCCACAGAGCAGACGCTTTCAATAGGTGAGAGATCTGGAGAATGTGCTGGCCAGGACAGCAGTCGAACATTTTCTGTATCCAGAAAGGCCTGTACAGGAGCTGCAACATGTGGTCGTGCATTATCCTGCTGAAACGTAGGGTTTCAGAGGGATCGAATGAAGGGTAGAGCCATGGGTCGAAACACATCTCAAATGTAACGTCCACTGTTCAAAGTGCCGTCAATGCGAACAAGAGGTGACCGAGACGTGTAACCAGTGGCACCCCGTACCATCATGGCGGGTGATACGCCAGTATGGCGATGACGAATACATGCTTCTAATGTGCGTTTGCCGCAGTGTCACCAAACACGGACGCGATCATTGTGATGCTGTAAACAGAACCTGGATTCATCCAAAAAAATGACATTTTGCCATTCGTGCACCCAGGTTCATCGTCGAGTAAATCGTCGCAGGCACTCCTGTCTGTGATGCAGTGCCAAGGGTAAACACAGCCACGGTCTCCGAGCTGATAGTCCGTGCTGCTGCAAACGTCGTCTAACTGTTCGTGCAGATGGTTGTTGTCTTGCAAACGTCCCCATCTGTTGACTCAGGGATCGAGACGTGGCTGCACGATGCGTTACAGCCGTGCGGATAAGATGCCTGTCATCTGGATTGCTAGTGATACGAGGCCGTTGGGATCCAGCACGGCGTTCCGTATTACCCTCCTGAACCCACCAATTCCATATTCTGCTAACAGTCATTGGATCTCGACCAACCCGAGCAGCAATGTCGCGATACGATAAATCGCAATCGTGATAGGCTACAATCCGACCTTTATCAAAGTCGGAAACGTGATGGTACGCATTTCTGCTCCTTACACGAGGCATCACAACAACGTTCCACCAGGCAACGCCGGTCAACTGCTGTTTGTGTATGAGAAATCGGCTGGAAACTTTCCTCGTGTCAGTACGTTGTAGGTGTCGCCACTGGCGCCAACCTTGTGTTAATGCTATGAAAAGCTAATCGTTTGCATGGCACAGCATCTTCTACCTGTCGGTTAAATCTCGCGTCTGTATCACGTCATCTTCGTGGTTTAGCAATTTTAATGGCCAGTAGTGTAAGAATATACCCTGAGGAAGGCGGCTTGTAACAATCGCAGAAACGTCGGAAATTTATAGTTGTTTTCGTTATACACTGCATCATCGTGCCACTATTTTGCAGGAAGACTGGCGTATCATTCCCTTGAAAACCACACTGGACCAGCATTTATGCATTCTGTGTCTAATGGGAGCTCTTTTGAACGCGAACGGGCTTCCTGTACCGTACCAGGCACGGTACTGTGCTGGTTTGTGTGTGCTTCCATGTTTTTGCCCACCGCTTCTACATTGCACGGCCAATTGCGCCCGCACATTCGTTGCTGTTGGTTGGCGCGACAGCAGACATGCTGACCATGTCTGGGCAACACGGGCAGGGGTGCGAACCGAGGACGCTCGGCCTGCAGAGCCCCACCTGGCTCTGACAGGAACCCCCTCACAAAGCCCCAGTTCGGGGACTCATTATCTTATCGCCGCACGCCGCGCGTGTTTGCCGCTGGCAAACACCGCCGCTGACAGCCGCAACACAACGCTGTCTTATCATACGCCATCCGTCCAGAAAGTCCCGACAACGATTTCATTCCCAGCGCATAAGCGACGTCAGCCTACTAACTACGCTGGCAGCACGAACAGTGAACAATACACGTGGGATGTTCCAAACATTTACGACAGATGGCAGAGCTGTACGGAACCGTACGGCAAGACACTCGTAAGCAACGTCATCATGTTGCCTGTATTCTACACTACTGCCCATAAAAATTGCTACACCACGAAGATGACGTGCTACAGACGCGAAACTTAACCGACAGCAAGAAGATGCTGTTACATGTAAACGATTAGCTTTTCACATCATTCACACAATGTTGGCGCCGTTTGCGACACCTACAGCGTGCTGACATGCGGAAAGTTTCCAACCGATTTCTCATACACAAACAGCAGTTGGCCGGCGTTGCTTGGTGAAACCTTGTTGTGATGCCTTGTGTAAGGAGGAGAAATGCGTACCGTCACGTATCCGACTATGATAAAGGTCGGATTGTAGCCTATCGCGATTGCGGTTTATCGTATCGCGACATTGCTGCTCGCGTTGGTCGAGACCCAATGACTGTTAACCGAATATGGAATCGGTGGGTTCAGGAGGGTAATACGGAACGCCGTGCTGGATCCCAACGGCCTCGTTTCACTAGCAGTCGAGATGACAGGCATCTTATCCGCACGGCTGTAACGGATCGTGCAGCCACGTCTCGATCCCTCAGTCAACAGATGGGGAAGTTTGCAAGACAACCATCTGCACGAACAGTTCGACGGCGTTTGCAGCAGCACGGACTATCAGCTAGGAGACCGTGGCTGCGGTTACCCTTGACGCTGCATCACAGACAGGAGCTCCTGCGATGGTGTACTCGACGACGAACCTGGGTCCACGAATGGCAATACGTCATTTTTTCGGATGAATACAGGTTCTGTTTACAGCATCACGATGGTCGCAGCCGTGTTTCGAGACATCCCGGTGAACACACATTGGAAGTGTGTATTCGTTATCGCCATACTGGCGTATCACCCGGCGTGATGGTATGGGGTGCCATTGGTTACACGTCTCCGTCACCTCTTGTTTGCACTGACGGCACTTTGATCAGTGGACGTTACATTTCAAATGTGTTACGACCCGTGGCTCTACCCTTCGTCCGATCTCTGCGAAACCGTACATTTCAGCAGGATAATGCACTACCGAGTGTTGCAGGTCATGTACGGGCCTTTCTGGATATAGAACGACTGCTGCCCTGGCCAGCACATTTTCCAGATCTCTCACCAATTCAAAGCGTCTGGTCAATGGTGGCCGAGCAACTGGCTCGTCACAATACGCCAGTCACTACTCTCGATGAACTGTGGTATCGTGTTGAAACTGCATGGGTAGCTGTATCTGTACACGCCATCCCAGCTCTGTGTGACTCAATGCCCAGGCGTACCAAGGCCGTTATTACGGTCAGAGGTGGATACTGATTTCTCACGACCTATGCACCCAAATTACGCGAAAATGTAACCACATGTCAGTTCTAGTGTAGTATATTTGTCCAATGAATACCCGTTTATCGTCCCCATTTCTTCTTGGTGTACCAATTTTAATGGCCATTAGTGTACTTACGCTTCTCGCTTCGTGTGTTCCACTTCCTCCCATCATGCCCTAGCCTCATTTTATTCCCCTCATATCCATCGTGCCCCTGCCATCTCGACCGAAGCTGATCCTAGGTCACATACGCTTTCTTCATTCCGCTGAGCACTGCCACAATGTCTCAGGCCATTGGCTGTTAGCCACTCTTTCTAGATGGCCATGTCATTTTTAATGTTTGGTCACTAGTGTGTCGACTATTCAACGAAGAGCGCCAGTGAGGTTCTGTAAGGTACCAACAGCGATGTAGAGCAATGTCTACACAAGGGCCGTGGCCAACTGCGTAAGGTTTCTCGTGTGACGATCCGTGGCGTAAACATCCCAGTTGAGGTTATCCCATTGATTCTATGTTGGGTTAAATTCCAGGGAGTTTGGTAGCGAGTGGAATACAGTAAACTCATCCTGGTGTTCTTCGAACCACACGAGTACAATGCGAGCTGTGTGACACCTTGTACTGTCTTGCTTGCAAATGGCATCGTGCTGATGAAAAACCAACTATATAGGGATGGACATGGTCCACACAGTTAATGTGTTGATCCATTGTGATCACGTTTGGTTTGTTGGGACCTCCACTGCGCACAGTCCAACCTCCACTGCGCACAGTCCAACCTCCACTGCGCACAGTCCAACCTCCACTGCGCACAGTCCAACCTCCACTGCGCACAGCCCAACCTCCACTGCGCACAGCCCAACCTCCACTGCGCACAGCCCAACCTCCACTGCGCACAGCCCAACCTCCACTGCGCACAGCCCAACCTCCACTGCGCACAGCCCAACCTCCACTGCGCACAGCCCAACCTCCACTGCGCACAGCCCAACCTCCACTGCGCACAGCCCAACCTCCACTGCGCACAGCCCAACCTCCACTGCGCACAGCCCAACCTCCACTGCGCACAGCCCAACCTCCACTGCGCACAGCCCAACCTCCACTGCGCACAGCCCAACCTCCACTGCGCACAGCCCAACCTCCACTGCGCACAGTCCAACCTCCACTGCGCACAGCCCAACCTCCACTGCGCACAGTCCAACCTCCACTGCGCACAGTCCAACCTCCACTGCGCACAGTCCAACCTCCACTGCGCACAGTCCAACCTCCACTGCGCACAGTCCAACCTCCACTGCGCACAGTCCAACCTCCACTGCGCACAGTCCAACCTCCACTGCGCACAGTCCAACCTCCACTGCGCACAGTCCAACCTCCACTGCGCACAGTCCAACCTCCACTGCGCACAGTCCAACCTCCACTGCGCACAGTCCAACCTCCACTGCGCACAGTCCAACCTCCACTGCGCACAGTCCAACCTCCACTGCGCACAGTCCAACCTCCACTGCGCACAGTCCAACCTCCACTGCGCACAGTCCAACCTCCATTGTGCACAGTCCAACCTTCAGTCCAATCGAGCCACTGTCACAAATGATGGTGGTGATGAAATGTTGAGGACAACACAAAAACTCTGTCCCTGGGCAAAGAAAATCCAAAAACCCGGCCAGGAATTGAACTCGGGACTCCATGATCCAGAGCCACCTGTTCATAATGCACGGGCTGTTGCGGAGTGGTTAGACGACAATGACATACCTGGCCTGCACAGAGCACTGGCCTGAATCCTATTTAACATCTTTGGGATGTTTTGGAACGCCGACTTCGTGCCAGACCTCACCAAGCTACATCGATACCTCTCCTCAGTGCAGAACTCGAAGAATGGGCTGCCATTCCCCAAGAAACCTTCCAGCACCTGACTGAAGGTATGCCTCCAAGAGTGGAACCTGTCATCAAGCCTAAAGGTGGGCTAACACCATACTGAATTCCAGCATTACCGATGGAGGGCGCCACGAACATTTAAGTCATATTCAGTCAGGTGTCCGGATACTTTTGATCACAGTGTACTTGCATCACTCATTCTCGAGAGGCTATGCCTTAAAAGAACTGATTTTCCTGCGTAGGCCATTTTTTTATTTTGAAATAAACGCTTTATTTTATTTATTAGGAGCTATCTCCTATCCCTCCCTGGAGCATTATCAAGCAACAACGCAGTGTAATTTGTTACGCTTATAACATGCTATGTTCTACTTGTCGGTCTGGGAGGAAAAGCACATTTGTAATAGACAGGATGTGAAGTCAATATGTAGGATGTAAAACAAGGGTTTTTTCGTACGGCTAGCACCTATACACATTAAAAAACTTGAGCCTAATTATTGCAGAGAACACACAGATAGCGTGGTGAACGTGTTGAATTACATTTGAAGACAATGGACATGTCAGAATATAAATAAAATGCTTATTTCAGAATAAGAAATTAACATACACTAGAAAATTACTTCCTTGATGAAATTTGCAGCGACAGTGGACATTGTAAATGTACTGCCAGTTTTACAGCTGTATAATTACTTTTAGAGCTATATAGTTACATATTGATTTTTTGTTAGATATTGCGTACATCGTCAAGCTAACAACCTGCTTATCCTCCCTTACAGCAAGAATTGAAAGGAAAACGATACACGTTCACGCTTGGCGGTAACCACTTCGGTGACATTGCTAACTGCATTTAAGTGGCACAATAAAAGGTGTCCAATGGGTCCGTCGTTCAGTTTCGTCACATACCGGATTCGTCCAGAACACTTCGTGCCCACTTCCTTGTTTTATTTCTGCCAACGCCAGTGAACTGGCATTTGTACTGCCAATATTGGGGGATGAAGTTAAACGTTTCAGTTTCTGTTGGTAGCGCCGATCGCCGATTACTTCAGCATTTCCCCTGGCACGTCTCCGCACACTGCGAAGACCAGTCTTGTCATTTAGAGTTTTTTTTCCAATTTTCAGCAACTGTTTTTGAAGAATGCCGTGAGGAAGCCGTACACAAGTTGCGTTAAAGAGATTTTTTTCTAATAAACTGGTGTGCTGTTTCTTGAAATAGGAAGTCTTGTTATTCCATTCACACCGCCACACCCCACTGCAATCTGACAACTACTTTGTGCCATCTACACTTGCTTCACACCGTCAAAGGCAGACTGGACGTGATGAAAGGTCAGAAAGTGGTAAAAACTCCTTCACACAGCGAAAATAGAATCATGCTGTACTACAATATTGGGGCAAGTTCAAATATTTACCTAAAATTGCGAAAACATGTAATCCGACATAAAAATATCGGCACTCGATATTGCGATCTTGATATAGATATATCAAACTACCCGGAGAAATAATGGAGCCCTTACGTATCGACAGTTTTCGGAGGAAATTTCGATACACCGATATTTTATCTACAGCCCTAGTACACGAGCTACTCTCAGCATCTGGCAGCTTAGTAAAGCCAGGATCTCTAGCATTTTTTCGCCCACTGTGGCCGGAAACCCTCACGAGTTGTTGGTAATAAATGTCAACCGCAGCAGCAGCAGCAGCAGCAGCAACAGCAGCAGTTACCGCACTGGGACGCAGAGCTGTGCGTAATTCAAGACCATCCAACCAGATGCAAGTCGTCGCCACGCACGTCATGGGGACGGGGGGGGGAGGGGGGGGAGGGGGAGGAGGGGGGGGAGGGGGTGAGGGGGGAGGGGGAGGAGGGGGGGAGGGGGAGGAGGGGGGGAGGGGGAGGAGGGGGGGAGGGACAGCACGCCGCCGTTTTTGTCGGCGCGCTAACATTCATTCTGCTCTTCCTCCATGCCGTTTTGGCCATCTGGGAAGACGTGGACTCAAGGCAAGGGGTACAGGGGTCGTAAGACTACGCTAGCATCTCCCCCTCCCCTCCCTCCCTCATAAAACATTTTACTTAAAGCTTTTATTCTTGTTGGGCCGCGGGAAGTTACACATTTGCAACTGGCCACCCTGATAAGAAGTAGACCTACTCGTGCAATCTGTCCCATCTAACCGGACCCACGTCGGTAGCACACGTGTGGTATCTGCAGTAGGGTAAAACTTTTGACATCTCACTGCCGTACAATGGAAAGAGTACAGGACCTAATACTGAACCGCGGGGGACTCCTGATACTTGGGACTTTATTATGGAGCCGGATGCAACGCATTGCTGCCGAGACGTTAGGTACGAGAGAAATGATTGCAGTGCATTCTCACACAGTCCGGTATTGAATGCAGCCCAAAACGGGAGGCGTTGATAAAATATCGGTTCTTTTTCACAAATTTCGATACATTTCAGCGAGACTGATTTCATCGTTACGCCGAAATTACAAACACCGAAATTACAAACACCGAAATTACAAACACCGAAATTACAAACACCGAAATTACAAACACCGAAATTACAAACACCGAAATTACAAACACCGAAATTACAAACACCGAAATTACAAACACCGAAATTACAAACACCGAAATTACAAACACCGAAATTACAAACACCGAAATTACAAACACCGAAATTACAAACACCGAAATTACAAACACCGAAATTACAAACACCGAAATTACAAACACCGAAATTACAAACACCGAAATTACAAACACCGAAATTACAAACACCGAAATTACAAACACCGAAATTACAAACACCGAAATTACAAACACCGAAATTACAAACACCGAAATTACAAACACCGAAATTACAAACACCGAAATTACAAACACCGAAATTACAAACACCGAAATTACAAACACCGAAATTACAAACACCGAAATTACAAACACCGAAATTACAAACACCGAAATTACAAACACCGAAATTACAAACACCGAAATTACAAACACCGAAATTACAAACACCGAAATACAAATACCGAGTGGCCATTTGTTTAGTTTATATTATATTATATTTTTCCCGAAATTTGGCTAATTATTTGTTCATTTGAAATTGTTGTACAACACTATTTTAGTTTCACTGTGTGAAGGAGTCTTACTACTTTCTAAACTTTCATCACATCCAGTCTTCCTCTTTCACTCTGTGAAGCAACAATAGATGGCACAAAGTAAAGTCCGATTCCACTGGGGCGTGACAGTGTGAATGGAACAAGATTTCCAATGTGAAGAAATAGCGCACCAGATCCATTTTAAAAAATCGATTTTTAACCCAACTATTGTGCTAATTCTTCACGCCGGCTGTTCTTCAAAAACAGCTGCTGAAACTGATGAACAGAAATCTAAATGACAAGGCTGGTCTATGCGGTGAGCAGAGACGTGTGAGGGGGAAATGCCGACGTAATCGGCGCTACCAACAAACAGCAACGCTAAATTCTTTGAGAAAAAAAAAAAAGGAAAGAAGAAGAAGTTGACATGAAGTGTTTTGGATAAATCCGATAGGTGACCAAACCGAACGATGGACCCATCGATCACCTTTTACCGTGCCACTTAAATGGGGTAGACATTTCAGTAAACCCGTTATCGCCAAGCGTCAACTTGCATGTTTTTCTTTTCAATTCTTGCTCTATGGGAGTAACCCAGCTGCTACACTGATCAAAAGTCTCCGGACACACCCAAGAAACATACGTTTTTCATGTAAGGTGCATTGTGCTGCCACCTAATGCCAGCGACCTCAGTAGTCATTAGACATCGTGAGAGAGCAGAATGGGGCGCTCCGCAGAACTCACGGACTTCGAACGTGGTCAGGTGATTGGGTGTCACATGTGTCATACGTCTGTACCCGAGATTTCCACACTCCTGAACATCCCTGGGTCCACTGTTTCCGATGTGACAGTGAAGCGGAAACGTGAAGAGAGACGTACAGCACAAAAGCGTACAGGCCGACCTCGTCTGTTGACTGACAAGAGACCGCCGACAGTTGAAGAGGGTCGTAATGTGTAACAGGCAGACGTCTAACCAGCCCATCACACACGAATTTGCGCCAGGATCCACTGCAAGTACTATGGCAGTCAAGAGGCAGGTGCGAAAACTTTGATTTCGTGGTTGAGCGGCTGCTCATAAGCCACACACAACGCCGTTAAATGCCAAACGACGCCTCGCTCGGTGTAATGAGAGTAAACAACTTTAGCGTTAGGCTACAATTTTATCTTACTCCGTTCTGAACCACTGCTCCCTTTCATGCCCATCGAGTCTCTAAACTCCCGTCTGGTTCCAGACAAGTTGTATATAACCATTCGCTGCCTGTATTTTACGCCTGCTGCCTTCAGAATTTCGAAGAGAATACTCCAACACTCTCAAAAGCTTTCTGTAGGTCTAAAACTGCTATAAACGCACGTTTGTTTTTCCTTAACCCATGTTCTAGGACAAGTCGTAGGGTCAGCATTGATTTAGCGTATTCCTACGTTTCTCCGGAATCCAAACTGATCCCCTGATGTCTTCTTCTGCCCCTTCCTCTGTAAACATTCTTCTTGAAGGCTGATCTTATGCCGCCTCTTTCATCTTGCTCACGACATGTAGTACTTGTCTCAAGTCTCTCAAGATGTCAGTAGTTCTCACGGAATGTTGTCTGCTCCAGAGGTCTGTTCTGACTTCTCTGCTCTATCAAATTATTCTCACAGTAGCGCATCTCCCATCTCATCTTCATTTACATCCTCTTCAACTTCTACAGCTCTGCCTGAAGTTCATCTCCGCTGTGTAGAGCCTCTAAATACCACTTCTGTCTTTCACCTTTCCCTTCTTTGCTTAGGACTGGTTTATCTTTTCTCCAAATGCATAGCCACAGTCTTCACAATCGAAGTGCTGAATGAAGTACAAATATTGTGTGTGTGTGTGTGTGTGTGTGTGTGTGTGTGTTCACTTTAAGTTCATAATACGAACATTACTGCGTTGCCAACGCTGTGAGAGTTTGTTGCTATTCTATTTCCTAACACAACTGTGTCACACACGAGCTTCTAAAACTTTTCGGGAAAATGCTTGTAATGTATCTTTTTGAAGAGCAATTTTTTGCAATTTAAGTTAATGGACTATACTACGCACCGAGCTAGAGAAATTAACACGCTATCTAAAAAAAGGACACATTGTGCTCTTTCTTTATTTTCATTTGTCTTCTGAGTTAGAAATCGTCAGAGAAATTCGTAAAAATTAACAATCACAAAAACAGTAAAAATTTTAGTATTTCACTATCAAAAATACTCTGCAATGCTAATAAATAGTGTTTACCACTCTACTGAACTTTGTGGCATCCATTTTTCCCTGGTCCGCTCTAATCTGTTTCCAAAAGTTTATGGACTCACGTGTATTGGCATCTTGTATAAGCTGTGGTGTAACGTATCCAAAATACAACATGATACTGGAACGTTCTAAAACATTGTCAAACATGCTGGTCAGTCTCTGCAACTTCGGCACTATTTCGAGCTGCATTACTGACTCCCCATAAGAAGCCGAAATGGTTCGATACCCTCTTGTCACTCATTCCTTCGAAAACAACGCCTGCAGTTTCAAGCCCAAACAACCCTCCTGCATAGGGAATGGGAGGCTACTACACCACACGACCCCCTGAGGCTGCAGATGTGGGTTGCACCAGTAAGCACTGACAAAAGATGTTATTGTATGTACAGGGTGTCAAAAAAGGACTATTCCAAATTTTTAGAGGTGGTAGTATGGATCAAAATGAGAGAAAAACATGCAGTACATATGGGGCCCTAAAACGCATACCTTAAAAGCCATGTTCGCTCGTCTGGTAGATCTACTTCACAACAGGAAAGGTGGTTTGCTCTATTGACATCCATTCCCCCCTTTGACGACAAAATTACATTTTTTATCTTTTCCACTAGCGCATTCAACAACCGTATTTCATGTTCAACGGAACAGACAGCAGATTTAGCTACTGCATTCTGCATGATACAGACGCAATTTTATGGTCTTTCGGCGATCCGATCCTTATTACCTAGAGCTGTAACTGCCAAAAAATAAAAATCCGAAAGAACAAAACTAAAAACGAATCAAAAAATGGGAACAAAAGCAAAGACGTAAAACAGAAATGACGAAGATCTGAAACAAAAAATTGTATTACTCAAGCTATATAAAATGACTGGTTCGCTTCCACGCTGAATGTTACTTCAAAAGTGGGAAAATCAAAATACTATGACACAAACATCTCAATTGTGCGTTCTAATCGTTAACGCTTATCAGCCACGTCTGCTGCCATTACTTTCCTATTAAACTCTAAATGACTAATGTGATACTCGTCTTTCTCCCACACAACAGAAATTTGCTTAAAGAATTTAATTCGGTTAGGCGGTCATGTAATAGCATATTCCTATACTGTGTTTCTCTGGTATTTCCCTGCTTCACACACTTATAAGTAAACAATCCCTTGCAAGAGATCTGAAGTTTATACTAAACTGCAGCATGGCAAGCACGCGGAAGTTTTCCATTCAGACGGTATGGGGACGGTGTTCATAGTTACGAAGAACAGAAAACTTATTTTAAAAAAGCTGACATGTTGTCACAAGTGTTGAACACGTGATTGGCCGCAAGTAAACTGGCTGGATTGACAGAAAAAGAATGAAGAGACATTACTTTTAAAATGAAGGCGAATGGATGACAATTATATAACGGGCTTTTTTTCTTTTTGCTTCATTATGACTTCCGTCCGAAGCACGCTGCTGACGCACAATAACGGTACAATTTTTTCATGGCTACACTTTTTTCTTACGCCCCTCCCAATATTTCTCTCTCTCTCTCTCTCTCTCTCTCATAACACCCCCCCCCCCCCCCCGTTTCCCCGCCATCACCCATTGAAAGCGACCGAACGTTGCGCAAGCGGCAAGAAACGGCGAAATCCTAGCCGGCGACGCCAGCCGAGCTGGAACGAAGCGATCGCGTTACCCCGGGCCAACACAGCAACTGCGCATGCGCGGCAGACAGCTGCAACACGACTGCGCGCGTTTCCCGTTCTTTGCCATTGTAGCGCCAACAGAGGAGAGTCCCATTTGACTGTTAAAATTGGCGCTACGGTGGGAAGGGGTGGTAAGCACAGAGTCGTCCCATTTGACTGTGTGCTATCTTCCCATTCTACCACTGCCGCCACCAGAAGAGCCCTATTTCATCGCGTAACTGTCTGGAAGCGGAACTACACACCCGCGAGATGATAATATACTACGTAATTTTGGGCGCAACCCTTCTTTTATACTGTAATTTCTCAAATTATTCTACATGACTGTCTTCTTACGCCCCAAAAGGGAATGAAAAAAAAAGCAACCTATCATTAGTGTTTCAAAGCCGTCAATGCAACTTTTAAAATAATTGTATTTTACCATACAAGTTTTGGTTTATTCTTCTGAAACATCTTCAGCTGTCTGCACTCAAAAACTTATAACTGTAGAGGTGGTGAAAGAAAACGATTAGTCTGCTCACGTTTTCTGTTGTATCTTGGAATGCACCACATGCTGGTAACATACCATTCGCCATGCACCTCTAGAAACGGCTATCTACTATGTATGAAGTTTTTTGTCTCACTGAATTTATGTTTTTCTATTTGAATTTAACGAAACATACAACATGCAGCAACTCAAAATATGTTTTTGCGAAGCAATACCAACTGCATGGCTTTTCGATGTCTTTTAATTACCAGCTTTATTACTCTTTTTTTTTACGAAAATGCCTGGCCTTTAATGTGTCTAAGTTGCATTTTATCACCTAACGAATTTCATCGTAGTGTGATGGATTGAGTTACAGGCTCCACACACTCTGCTGTAATTGTATTTGTCACGAGGTCGCTAGCGATGGTTTAATCTCTTGGAGAAGGGTCGTATTTACCATCAACATATACGGTTACTCGATTCCAAATATTGTAGTTTGTCTACCAGTGTTAAGATACTTTCACGCTCCGAAACAAAAGCTTGTGTCGTTGGATTTTCTTATGTTATCCTGTTTATAAGGTTGATTCACTGAGGACTTTAGTTAAGTACTCTCCCTATGTAGGATTGCACCATACTAATTAGAAGTATGTAGTATTACTTTCCGCTCATATTCAAATTATACCTTGTTCATTGCCCCAGTGTGTAAAATATGGAGACTTGATTGACTCTAAAATGAATTGTCAGGCTTTTTAAAAAGAAGTCGCCATCGTCGTTAAGCACTGTTGTGTGTTAGCATTCTTATGGTTTGCTTTTAGAACCAAAAATACCTCATTCCAAAAGATATTAAAGTGTCCATTAGTTCATGTAGAAACACTTTTGTAGTAGAGAAAGACCATTCCGATTTGGCACAACTCTGAAATATAGAAAGGTCTTGATCGTACATTTCCTTATAACGTGTTACGCGTTTCAAAATTTCATAATCAGACAAGCTCCGTAATGCAGTGTACAGGAAATTAATAACAGAAAGTATAGATATACACGTATCTACGTATACCAATTTACTTTAATTCCAGATTATAGAACCTATTCTTTTATTTGCTAGCGCCACCTACTGGCCATCGTTTATCTCTCTGATATTTCGACAGCCAGACTCAGTTTGACACTGGTTTTATTCGTTAGACGATGGCACTCTCAAATGTGTCAACATGAAACGATATTTGTATTGTATTCAGTTTGTGCGCTCGCTTTCGTGAGCTTTGAACTAAAGTTTGATTTTTAAGTAACTACGATGCTACTTGGAATTTCTGTACACAGGGTGTTACAAAAAGGTACGGCCAAACTTTTAGGAAACATTCCTCACACAAAACGAAAGAAAATATGTTATGTGGACATGTGTCCGGAAACGCTTACTTTCCAGTTTACAGCTGATTTTATTACTTCTCTTCAAATCACATTAATCATGGAATGGAAACACAGCAACAGAACGTACCAGCGTGACTTCAAACACTTTGTTACAGTAAATGTTCAAAATGTCCTCCGTTAGCGAGGATACGTGCATCCACCCTCCGTTGCACGGAATCCCTGATGCAGCCCTGGAGAATGGCGTATTGTATCACAGCCGTCCACAATACGAGCACGAAGAGTCTCTACATTTGGCACCGGGGTTGCGTAGACGAGAGCTTTCAAATGCCCCCATAAATGAAAGTCGAGAGGGTTGAGGTCAGGAGAGCGTGGAGGCCGTGGAATTGGTCCGACTCTACCAATCCATCGGTCACCGAATCTGTTGTTGAGAAGCGTACGAACACTTGGACTGAAATGTGCAGGAGCTCCATCGTGCATGAACCACATGTTGTGTCGTACTTGTAAAGGCACATGTGCTAGCAACACAGGTAGTGTATTCCGTATGAAATCATAATAACTTGCTCCATTGAGCGTAGGTGGACGAACATAGGGCCCAATCGAGACATCACCAACAATGCCCGCCCAAACGTTCACAGAAAATCTGTGTCGATGACGTGACTGCATAATTGCGTCAGCACACAGATGTTGATTGTGAAAATTTACAATTTGATCACGTCGGAATGAAGCCTCACCCTGAAATGAGGATTGACACATTCTCGAATGAACCATTCGCATAAGTGTACCCGTGGAGGCCAATCAGCTGCTGATAGTGCCTGCACACGCTGTACACGGTACGGAAACAACTGGTTCCCCCGTAGCATTCTCGATACAGTGACGTGGTCAACGTTACCTTGTACAGCAGCAACTTCTCTGACGCTGACATTAGGGTTATCGTCAACTGCACGAAGAATTGCCTCGTCCATTGCAGGTTTCCTCGTCCTTTTAGGTCTTCCCCAGTCGCGAGTCATAGGCTGGAATGTTCCGTGCTCCCTAAGACGCCGATCAGTTGCTTCGATTGTCTTCCTGTCGGGACACCTTCGTTCTGGAAATCTGTCTCGATACAAACGTACCGCGCCACGGCTATTGCCCCGTGCTAATCCGTACATCAAATGGGCATCTGCCAACTCCGCATTTGTAAACATTGCACTGACTGAAAAACCACGTTCGTGATGAACACTAACCTGTTGACGCTACGTACTGATGTGCTTGATGCTAGTACTGTAGAGCAATGAGTCGCATGTCAACACAAGCACCGAAGTCAACATTACCTTCCTTCAATTGGGCCAACTGGCGGTGAATCGAGGAAGTACAGTCCATCCTGACGAAACTAAAATGAGCTCTAACATGGAAATTAAGCGTTTCCGGACACATGTCCACGTAACATCTTTTCGTTATTTGTGTGTGAGGAATTCGCATGAAGTAATGGCCGCTATCGACAGGGGATCTCAAGTTGATTCCGTATTTCTAGATTTCCGGAAAGCTTTTGACACCGTTCCTCATAAGCGACTTCTAATCAAGCTGCGGAGCTATGGGGTATCGTCTCAGTTGTGCGACTGGATACGTGATTTCCTGTCAGGAAGGTCGCAGTTCGTAGTAATAGACGGCAAATCATCGAGTAAAACTGAAGTGATATCAGGTGTTCCCCAGGGAAGCGTCCTGGGACCTCTACTGTTCCTGATCTATATAAATGACCTGGGTGACAATCTGAGCAGTTCTCTTAGGCTGTTCGCAGATGGTGCTGTAATTTACCGTCTAGTAAGGTCATCCGAAGACCAGTATCAGTTGCAAAGCGATTTAGAAAAGATTGCTGTATGGTGTGTCAGGTGGCAGTTGACGCTAAATAACGAAAAGTGTGAGATGATCCACATGAGTTCCAAAAGAAATCCGTTGGAATTCGATTACTCGATAAATAGTACAATTCTCAAGGCTGTCAATTCAACTAAGTACCTGGGTGTTAAAATTACGAACAACTTCAGTTGGAAGGACCACATAGATAATATTGTCGGGAAGGCGAGCCAAAGGTTGCGTTTCATTGGCAGGACACTTAGAAGATGCAACAAGTCCACTAAAGAAACAGCTTACACTACACTCATTCTTCCTCTGTTAGAATATTGCTGCGCGGTGTGGGATCCTTACCAGGTGGGATTGACGGAGGACATCGAAAGGGTGCAAAAAAGGGCAGATAGTTTTTTGTGTTATCACGTTATAGGGGAGAGAGTGTGGCAGATATGATACACGAGTTGGGATGGAAGTCATTACAGCATAGACGTTTTTCGTCGCGGCGAGACCTTTCTACGAAATTTCAGTCACCAACTTTCTCTCCCTTATGCGAAAATATTTTGTTGAGCCCAACCTACATAGGTAGGAATGATCATCAAAATAAAATAAGAGAAATCAGAGCTCTAACAGAAAGGTTTAGGTGTTCGTTTTTCCCGCTCGCTGTTCGGGAGTGGAATGGTATCGAGATAGTATGATTGTGGTTCGATGAACCCTCTGCCAAGCACTTAAATGTGAATTGCAGAGTAGTCATGTAGATGTAGATGAAGCTCGTTAGTTTGCCTATATGTAATTTTTTATGACATGGTTTAACAATTGCAAGTCAGTTTCACAATATATTGAGACTTTCAATTAAGTTATTACATTCTCCTCAGTCATGTTCCACCGCCCAATTCCAAGGAAACAAATTCTGAATGCGTCTCAGGCAAATGTCTTGTATTTTGGCTTTTGCAACTGTAGTAGTGCTGAAAGCAGAACAAGGCGTTATCCAAGGCGACGCCGAAACGAGGTAAGAAATTTATTTCACACAGTTCATGGTTTCTACTTCTTCAGAACTACAGGGCAGCAGTAAGGCCGAGTAGATCTGAATGTCCTTACCTTTAACCTGTCATTACCGCGCACAAGTTTTAATCAGTTTCGGTTTACTTGCCTAACTACAAGACCGATTGTTTGAAACTGGTTCAGGTAAATACACAGATAACTGTAATCATATACGCACTCAGTACACCGCTTGATATAAACTGTTCTTTGTTCGACAAACATCAAACCTTACTTAAGACGTAAATGTTACACGATTCTTAAACCACATATCAGCGGCGGTGAAACTATGGTCGGTGCAAAATTCTAGTAGCTAGTTCAGTCTTTCATTCCTTTACCTCCAGCCCAGCTCCGCTATTCTTTCTTCTCGTCTTCTTGCTCTGTAATTTCTATACACCACCAATAGATTTTGGTCCCCCTTCAACACCTCCTATACTTCTTTCACGTCTGAATATGAATCTCCGGTAACGGACATGCTGTTCTGTTTGCTAGCAACTCTCCAATGCAGCGACCAATAAATACGCTCGTTCCTTGTTCATTAACTCCGGTATTACACTATCAAATTTCTTTGTCAAAGATTTGATCAAATATTCCGTCAAATATATTTGACAAAGATCTTTGACAAAGATCTTTGACGAAAAATATGACAGTGTAATACACCTTCTAGCGCTACGTCAATGTTCAAGATGGCTGACAACAACATCAACTTTTAATTAACCCCAGCAGTTGCATGTACCACAATTGCGCTGTGTGCATATGCGGAAGAGAAGCGGGGGAAAAAAAGGAAACGAACCTGTGTGAAGCCGTGTGTTTTACGACGACACGATGAAAGACTTCTACAAAACTTGTTACGTGAGCTTACAGTGGAAGACGTCAAGTCGTACAACAATTACTTAAGAATGGATGAGCATACGTTTCTGTATGTGCTCAGTGAAGTGTATGCTCATATCACAAAGCACAATATTCTTTAAGAACTGCTACATCTTCAGAAGACAGTCTCACTGTAACACTCCGATTTCTTGCTACAGGAGAGGTTCGGTTGGGTCAGGTCTCCAACCTTCGTAATCTATTGCATTTACCCGCAATGTTTATAAGAACATTACAGACGACAGAATGCAGCAATGCTAGCGCTCCATGTCGTAACATGTGACACTGAAATGGACAGAAGACAAGGGACTGCTTTGATCAAATCTACAGCGAGGCCCTAGATTTGATCAAATACTGGACGACATTTGACAAAGTTCCCTATTACACCATCAAATATCTTTGACAAAGATATTGCACAAAGATATTTGACAAAGAAATTTGATAGTGTAATAAGGGCCTAAGCGACAGTGCGGATCTTACGTGATGAAGTTCCCAGAGACTCTGCACTAATGAAGATGGTAACTTTTTTTCCCCTTTTCATAAATTATCTTCAAGAGCGGCAAGCTTTCGCCAATTCGTCCCGTATGACGTCAGCGAGCTGTGACGCAGAGAGCGAGGTAAATATTAAAGAGAGGAAAATAAATGGAGGCGGTACACAAAAAGATGCAATCCGGCCGACGACGCGATCCATCAGCGACACTTTCGCAAGAGCCGACCGGCTGCCGGGCTGCCCTTACGTAACGCCGACACGGAGCGGCTCCGTTCCACTTTGCAATGCGCGAAAAGCGTGTAGAGGGGGGGGGGGGGAGGGAAGGAGAGGGGGGGAAGCGGTGGGGTGAAGTCGGGGGAGGGGTGCAGAGGAGGGGGGAGGGGTGAAGTAGGGGCAGCGGAGGGGAGGGCACGTGCTCTCTTGCTAACACAGTCAAGTTCAAATTAGCTCCCTGCTAGTGTTCTGGGTGCCACGTTTCTTAAGCCGGGTGACAATCTTCCCTTAAGTACACTTTTTTTGTCATCAGTCTACTGACTGGTTTGATGTGGCCCGCCACGAATTCCTTTCCTGTGCTAACCTCTTCATCTCAGAGTAGCACTTGCAACCTACGTCCTCAATTATTTGCTTGACGTATTCCAATCTCTGTCTTCCTCTTCAGTTTTTGCCCTCTACAGCACCCCCTAGTACCATGGAAGTCATTCCCTCATGTCTTAGCAGATGTCCTATCATCCTGTCCCTTCTCCTTATCAGTGTGTTCCACATATTCCTTTCCTCTCCGATTCTGCGTAGAACCTCCTCATTCCTTACCTTATCAGTCCACCTAATTTCCAACATTCGTCTATAGCACCATATCTCAAATGCTTCGATTCTCTTCTGTTCCGGTTTTCCCACAGTCCATGTTTCACTACCATACAATGCTGTACTCCAGACGTACATCCTCAGAAATTTCTTCCTCAAATTAAGGCCGGTATTTGATATTAGTAGACTTCTCTTGGCCAGAAATGCCTTTTTTCCCATAGCGAGTCTGCTTTTGATGTCCTCCTTGCTCCGTCCGTCATTGGTTATTTTACTGCCTAGGTAGCAGAATTTCTTAACTTCATTGACTTCGTGACCATCAATCCTGATGTTAAGTTCCTCGCTGTTCTCATTTCTGCTACTTCTCATTACCTTCGTCTTTCTCCGATTTACTCTCAAACCATACTGTGTACTCATTAGACTGTTCATTCCGTTCAGCAAATCATTTAATCCTTTTTCACTTTCACTCAGGATAGCAATGTCATCAGCGAATCGTATCATTGATATCCTTTCACCTTGTATTTTAATTCCACTCCTGGACCTTTCTTTTATTTCCATCATTGCTTCCTTCCACTTCACTTCACTGACCCCTGCTATATCTAGATTGAGCCTTTGCATTTCCTTTTTTTCAGATTTTCTAGTTTCCCTACCACGTTCAAGCTTCTGACATTCCACGCCCCGACTCGTAGAACGTTATCCTTTCGTTGATTATTCAATCTTTTTCTCATGGTAACCTCCCCCTTGGCAGTCCCCTCCCGGAGATCTGAATGGGGGACTATTCCAGACTCTTTTGCCAATGGAGAGATCATCATGACACTTCTTCAACTACAGGCCACATGTCCTGTGGATACACGTTACGTGTCTTTAATGCAGTGGTTTCCATTGCCTTCTGCATCCTCGTGTCGTTGATCATTGCTGATTCTTCCGCCTTTAGGGGCAATTTCCCACCCCTAGGACAAGAGACTGCCCTGAACCTCTATCCGCTCCTCCGCCCTCTTTGACAAGGCCGTTGGCAGGAATGAGGCTGACTTCTTATGCGGGAAGTCTTCAGCTGCCAATGCTGATTATTTATCTAAGTACACTATTGCCCATTAAAATTGCTTCACCATGAAGATGACGTAAAACAGACGCGAAATTCAACAGACACAAAGAAGATGCTGTGATATGCAAATGATTAGCTTTTCAGAGAATTCACTCAAGGTTGGCGCCTGTGACGCTCACAACGTGCTGACATGAGGAAAGTTTCCAACCGATTTGTCATACACAAACAGCAGTTGACCGGCGTTGCCTGGTGAAACGTTCTTGTGATGCCTCGTGTAAGGAGGAGAAATGCGTACCATCACGTTTCCGACTTTGATAAAGGTCGGATTGCAGCCTACCGCGATTGCGGTTTATCGTATCGCGACATTGCTGCTCGCGTCGGTCGAGATCCAGTGACTGTTAGCAGAATATGGAATCAGTGGGTTCAGGAGGGTAATACGGAACGCCGTGCTGGATCCCAACGGCCTCGTATCACTAGCAGTCGAGATGACAGGCATCTTATCCGCACGGCTGTAACGGATCGTGCAGCCACGTCTCGATCCCAGAGTCAACAGATGGGGACGTTTGCAAGACAACAGTTCGACGGCGTTTGCAGCAGCACGGACTATCAGCTAGGAGACCGTGGCTGCGGTTACCCTTGACGCTGCATCACAGACAGGAGCGCCTGCGATGGTGTACTCGACGACGAATCTGGGTCCACGAATGGCAAAACATCAGTTTTTCGCTTGAATCCAGGTTCTGTTTACAGCATCACGATGGTCGCATCCGTGTTTGGCGACATCGCGGTGAACGCACATTGGAAGCGTGTATTAGTCATCGCCACACTGGCGTATCACCCGGCGTGATGGTATGGGGTACCATCGGTTATACGTCACTTTCACCTCTTGTTCGCACTGACGGCACTTTGAACAGTTGACGTTACATTTCAGATGTGTTACGACCCGTGGCTCTACCCTCCATTAGATCCCTGTGAAACCCTACATTTCCGCAGGATAATGCACGACCTCATGTTGCAGGTCCTGTACGGGCCTTTCTGGATACAGAAAATGTTCTACTGCTGCCCTGGCCGGCACATTCTCCACATCTCTCAGCAACTGAAAACGTCTGGTCAATGGTGGCCGAGCAACTGGCTCGTCACAATACGCCAGTCACTACTCTTCATGAACTGTGGTATCGCGTTGAAGCTGCAGGGGCAGCACGCCATCCGTGCTCTGTTTGACTCAATGCCCAGGCGTATAGAGGCCGTTATTACGGCCAGAGGTAGTTGTTCTGGGTACCAATTTCTCAGGATCTATGTACCCAAATGCAATCACATGTCAGTTGTAGTATAATATATTCATCATCTGCATCTCTTCTTGGTGTAGCGATTTTAATGGCCAATAATGTAAATGACATGAGTGTGCGCGAGCGTTTTTATTTTTTTATTTTTTATCATCTTGCAGATCGCTGGTACAGAAATAGCAAATTTCTGCCACATATATTTCTATGGTGCATGTTTTCTCTACTACAATTGAAGCAATACGATGTTTTGTTCATTGAGGGAACGTGTTTCAGTTTATTTGCGAGTGAAGCACGTAGTAATACCGCTGTACCATGCTGCTTCCACAAAGAGCAACTGCGTTTATACTTGCGTTAGTTAAAGAGCAGCACGTGGTACGTGACATTGTGCAAACCTCAGTCGACCGATCACTCCTGACGTCATCAAACTGCACCTTGGTCAGTGGGCGTATAAAGGGCTCGGCAAAAAAAATTAGTGTGAATTTTTGGCCCTCAGTGGACGTGTTGGGAGGGCGATCAGGATAGGTAGTTCGTGCATCAAGTTTGAACATTCTACTGCGATGGTGTTAATGGTTAGCATTTCTACGTAGCAAGTAAGAAGACCCGGGTTCGAGTCCCGGACGCAGCATAAATTTTGATTCATTTCGTCTGTTTCGATCATTGTAGATAATAGAGAGACACTTAAATGTTTCGGGGGAATCATTTAATTGTAAGTTAAGTGTAAGTTACGAAAAGATTTGAAGGATTTATTGATTGTTTTTGAAACTGTGGTAGATCAATATTGTGTGGTTGGAACAACCAACTGCACTGTATCTTAGCAATGTAGGGGAGACAATCACAACCATTCAGTATGCCCTGGCAAATATCGATGAGAGGTACAGGAATACAAAGAAAATGAAAACAGAACTGAGCTATGACATTGAAAAACAAAATATGTAACAGCTGATTTGGCTGGAGGTGGGTGGAGAAATGGCACAGTGGATTCCAAGTTTCATTTGGAAGCATGCGCAAAACTGTACCTCTTATGGGAGTGGCAGGAAACGCCTTTTTCTGGGAAAAAGGCGACTGCAGGCACGACCCAGCACCGAAGAACCAATGGCGAGCAAGTTACCTGGAACAAAAAGAAACTTTGGGTGAGACACACGTACAGAACTAAAACACACACACACACACACACACACACACACACACACACACACACACACACACTGGATTCTCTGTTTAATCGTCAAACTTTCCACTTGTTGTCACCAAACAGAAAAAGTTTTTTGTTGCCAGGTCTGCCCATCCAATAACGGAATGTCATCACTTTTGTCTTGCACACGTATCTGCGGACGATGCTGTAAAGTCATGAGAAGATAAAAAACTCCAAAACTATTTAGAAAAGATATCTGCATGGTGTAAAAATTGGCAATTGACCCTAAATGAAGGAAAGTGTGAGGTCATCCACATGAGTGCTAAAAGGAATCTGTTAAACTTCGGTTACATGATAAAGCAGTCAAAAATAAAGGCCCTAAATTCAACTAAATACTTAGGAATTACAATTACGAACGACCTAAATTGGAAAGAGCACATAGAAAATATTGTGGGGGAAAGCGAATCAGAGACTGCTTAACAGATCTACCACGGAGACTGCCTACACCACGCTTGTCCGTTCTCTTTTTGGAGTACTGCTGCGCGGTGTGGGATCCTTACCAGACAGGATTAACGTAGTTTATCGAGAAAGTTCAAACAGGAGCAGCATGTTTTGTATTATCGCAAGAGAGGGGAGAAGTGTCACGGATGTGATACAGGTTTTGGAGTGGCACCATTAAAACAGAGGCGTTTTTCGTTGCGGCACAGTCTTCTCACGAAATTGCAATCCCCAACTTTCCCCTCCGAACGCGAACATACGGGGTGCGTCAAAAAAATGTACACACACTTTGAACTGTCATAGTGAATTTATTTCCCGTTCTACAAGGTTAAATATCTATGAGAAAATAATGTTATTTTTCTTCGACAGGTGGCAGCAGTGGCAAGGAAGTAACTGCAACATGGCGGACGTGCGTTTGTGCTTTGATGCGCGGAAGCAGATAATTAAGTGGTACTGTCTAGTAAGGTCATCCGAAGACCAGTATCAGTTGCAAAGCGATTTAGAAAAGATTGCTGTATGGTGTGTCAGGTGGCAGTTGACGCTAAATAACGAAAAGTGTGAGATGATCCACATGAGTTCCAAAAGAAATCCGTTGGAATTCGATTACTCGATAAATAGTACAATTCTCAAGGCTGTCAATTCAACTAAGTACCTGGGTGTTAAAATTACGAACAACTTCAGTTGGAAGGACCACATAGATAATATTGTCGGGAAGGCGAGCCAAAGGTTGCGTTTCATTGGCAGGACACTTAGAAGATGCAACAAGTCGACTAAAGAGACAGCTTACACTACACTCGTTCGTCCTCTGTTAGAATATTGCTGCGCGGTGTGGGATCCTTACCAGGTGGGATTGACGGAGGACATCGAAAGGGTGCAAAAAAGGGCAGCTCGTTTTGTATTATCACGTTATAGGGGAGAGAGTGTGGCAGATATGATACACGAGTTGGGATGGAAGTCATTACAGCATAGACGTTTTTCGTCGCGGCGAGACCTTTCTACGAAATTTCAGTCACCAACTTTCTCTTCCGAATGCGAAAATGTTTTGTTGAGCCCAACCTATATAGGTAGGAATGATCATCAAAATAAGAGAAATCAGAGCTCGAACAGAAAGGTTTAGGTGTTCGTTTTTCCCGCTCGCTGTTCGGGAGTGGAATAGTAGAGAGAGAGTATGATTGTGGTTCGATGAACCCTCTGCCAAGCACTTAAATGTGAATTGCAGAGTAGTCATGTAGATGTAGAGTGTAAGTTTGAGAATGTAGCTGCGGTTCGAAGACAGTGGAGAAGTGAGTATGGTACAGAACCACCTTCAAGGTTAACAATTACCAGGTCTACGAGACAAATTCTAAATTCGTGGAGCAGCGTGTGATGCGCATAAGGGTCGATCAGGGCGACCTCGCACAGCTACAAGTGACGATTCCGCAACTGCGGTCTCAGAACTGTTTCCGTTCGTCTCAAAAATCTTCAAGGCAAACGGCTCGTGAGAGTAATGTGTGTGCTACGCATTCTGAAGAAAGGCAAGCTTCGTGTGTACATTCCGAGGCTGGTGCAACAGCTAAGTGACGACGATCCAGACCGAAGGTTAGAATTTTGTGAATGGGTTCAGGAGATGGTGAGACGTGAACCGGGATTTATGGGTAAGCATAATTTGGTCGGATGAAGCCCAATTCAGACTCAATTTAACTGTCGATAGGTACAAATGTGTGTACTGGGCTGAAGATAATCCTCATATTACTGTTGAAAAGGCTGTGAATTCGCCTGGTGTTAATGGTGTGGTGTGGTTTGTCTGCAAGGGGACTCATTGGGTCTTTCCGCTTTGAAGGTACTGTTACTGGAGAAACGTACCTAACAATGCTTGCTGACTCCATATTCCCTGCCATTCGTGCATTATACGGTAATGAGTTTTATTTCCAAAAAGATGGCTCCCCGCCGCACTATATAGAGACGTACGAGCATTCCTGGATCACCATGTGCCAGGCCAGTGGTTAGGACCCAGGGGACCTGCACGCTCTCCAGACCTCACGCCGCTGGATTTCTTCTTATGGGGCGCAGTAAAAGATGGGGTGTACAAACGTACACCACGTAACCCGGACACACTTTGGAATGAGATTCAGGCGGTGTGCGCAGAAATCTCATTGGACACCTTGGCACGATGTGCGGAATTTGACGCACCCTGTATTTTGTTGACGCCGTCCTACATAGGGGGAAATGATCTAGGTAACAATGTAAGGGAAATCAGAGCTCGCACAGGAAGATATAGGTGTTTATTTTTCCCGCGCGCTGTACGAGACAGGACTAATAGAGAATTGTTGCGAGGGTGGTTCGATGAACCCTCTGCCAGGCACTTGAGAGTGATTTGCAGAGTATCCATGTAGAGCTCGCCCTGATCGTCGATTGGGGAGTCCGTTTGGGGAACGGAGGGGAGGTTTATTGTTTCACGAGAGACTGGCGCACGGAGGCGCTCCGGGTCCTCTAATTGGCTAAATTGGGGTTGTGGCGACCCCTACGCGAGGGTGGAGCAAACTACCGCTTATCTCCCAGGGGGGTTTACAGCTGCTGGCACTGTGCTGCAACACAGTGTGCACCATCAATAGCAGTCTAATTCCTAGTGGAATACCAGTCACCATGCTCGCCTACACCACCTCCTGGAATGCGTAAGCCACCACATGGCCTGCGGTGGGGGGGGGGGGGGGGGTGTTTTGCAACAGCACTGTCGCTTCCCTGTTTCTCTCTTCTAGTGACGAATCATGCGTAGGAAGCAAGACTACTGTTCAGTCCCCCAATGAGTTCCAATCTCTCCAACTCTATCTTCGTGGTTCTCTCTCAAGATGGACGCGGGAAGAACAAATACAGGGTGTAACAAAAAGAATCCTCTGATTTTTGTAAAAAAAAAATCGTAGGTACTATGTTATTTGAGAAATGCGCAGGAACAGCGTAGGCCTACTGTTGGAATGAGAAAACACTTGAGTTTTACGAGGGTCGGTCAAAAAGTAGTGCCTCCCATTTTTTTTCTACTTAAAAAAATTAAGTTAAGAGAAAAATTTGAATTTGGCGCCATTCCTCACACCTTCTTCTGCAATCCACTGCAGTAGTAACTTTCTGTGTCAACAGGTGGCAGCACAGCAGAAGTTTGTAAGATGGCCGACATCGATGTTCGTTTGAGACAGCGTTGTGTGATTGAATTCTTGAATGCAGAAGGTGAAACGCCCATACGCATTCATGAAAGACTGAAGAAGGTGTATGGTGTTGTGACAGTGGATGTCAGCACTGTTAGACGATGGGTTCGTCGTTGTAAGGAAGCTGAAGGGCAAACACCGTTGACTGACGAAAAGCGGAGCGGCAGGCCGGTGAGTGCAGTGACTCCACACAACATTCAGCAAGTTGATGACATCATTCGTGGTGACCGTCGGGTGACTGCAGATGAAGTGTGTCGCATTATTTCTCTTAGTAAAGGCAGTGTGATCACGATTATTAAACAATTGGGGTACTCAAAAGTTTGTGCACGGTGGGTTCCAAGAATGTTAACCGATCAGAATAAAGAGGCAAGGAAAACAATAGCCTCCCAACACTTGCAGCGCTTCCGTTTGGAGGGAGATGAGTTTCTGAAAAAAATTGTGACTGGGGACGAAACATGGGTGCATTTTTTTGAACCCGAATCAAAGAGGCAGTCAGTGGAGTGGCGTCACACAAGCTCGCCGAGGAAGAAAAAATTCAAAACTGTGCGATCGGCAGGTAAAGTTATGGCAACAGTTTTCTTCGATACAGTGGGTGTGATTCTGGTTGATTTTTTGGAGCAGGGATGCACAATAAATTCTGTTCAATACGTCACAACCCTCAAAAAACTTAAAGCACGTCTTCAGCGAGTTCGCCCAACAAAATCAATGGCAGATGTTCTTCTTTTGCATGACAATGCAAGACCACACACCAGTCGTCACACCTCTGACGAGATTGTCAAAATTGGATGGCAAGTTTTGCCTCATCCCCCATACAGCCCTGACCTGGCACCATCAGACTTCCATCTGTTCGGGCCACTAAAAGAAGCTCATCGTGGGATTCATTTTGAAGATGAGGAGGCCGTCAAAACATCCGTGCGTCAATGGCTTAGGAAGCAGAGCTGTGATTTTTACCGTGCTGGGATACATGCCCTTGTTCAAAGATGGACCAAAACTGTAGAGATGGGCGGAGATTACATTGAAAAATGACAAAATGATCCTCAATGTTGTGGTTTTCAACCTATGTAATTGCATTTAAATTTCCTGACAATTAAACGTAGAAAAAAAAATAGGAGGCATTACTTTTTGACTGACCCTCGTACATGGTTCCCGCTAGGCTAGGGTGTCCATTTCATTTTCATCGAAAAAGGGGACATTTAAAATAAATTAGAGAAATACCTGGGACAATGAAGAAAAAAAAAAAGCGGACACAAATATTGTATTGACTAAATTTAATACACAAACAAGTTTACCTTTACAACGTGCACTCAGATGATCCCAAATCACTCTTTACAATTATTCTGCCACACTATCACCGTACTTTTCACTTTTATGTACTTTATCAAGAACTGCATTTTCGTCTCAAATTGTATCATGAAAGTCAGTACACGATAGCCTATTATGCTGCCAACTGCCTATCCATTTCTGTTACTGATTTTAAGTTTACATATTGGTCACGCATTTATTTGCTCTTTTCGTTTGCTCACTGATGCGATGTTTCTTCGTCTTAATGTGATTCACGATGTCAGACCTACCACCATGACCAATAGCAAATTTTGATCCTGCACAACGTACATTCTACAGTTTCTCCACTACCAGTGATAAAAGGAAACTCGCTTTTTATACTGCTCTTAAAATTGCACTTTCGGTTTGGCATAATGAAACAGCGATTGCACAGTGCAAAACATTAACAGTGTGATGACGAAAGCCAGAGGGTAAGTATCAGTGGTGTAGAGTATCTCTGGACCAAAGGACGGATTTAGTGGGTCGATTTAGAAAAGAAGATTGATTGATTCTTGTTATTCGTGACCTATAGTGCGTTTAAAATTACTTGCGATTTTTGACAGTTCGGTACATGTTTGGGGTATGTTGAAAGTCATCCTAGAGTAAATAATTGCGCAGTTAATAGCAAGTCAACCAGTAACGTAAAATACTCTAGCGAAGCGAAATCATGAAAAAAACGGGACATTTGAGCGTCCCCAAAAAAAACTTTCGGGACAGCGGGAGATTTTGGTAAAAAACGGGAGTGTCCCGGGAAAAACGGGACGAGCGGACACCCTACGCTAGGGAGCAGCAGTGTGCGCCGACTTGAGTTTTAGTAAAAATGGTGTCCGGACAACAGAAAGCGTTGTGTATTCTACGTTATGCGCAGCGCGCGTCTGTAGTAACTGTTCCGCGTGACTTTCGTACTGGGTTATGGTGCCTTATCCTGCTACAGCTCAGGGCTTTAGATGATAACACGAACAATTCCGAGCAACAAGGTTGTTTGTGTAAAGGCAAATCGCCGGGCCGTCTCAGAGTGTCTGACGCAGACGTCGAACGCATCCGCCACAGTTTCACAAAGAGTCCGCAGAAATCCGTTCGCCGTGTAGCTCGATGTTTGTCTGGCGTGTGTTGCGTCGACGTTTACACGTGAAACCGTACAGCTACTTCAAGCTCTTGGTGAAGGTGCCAAACAACAACAACGCGTGGAGTTCTGTAATTTCTTTCTTGGCAAGATGGAGGATTGGAGTTTTCTTCCACGCTCAGTGTTTAGTGACGATGCAACATTCCATTTAAATGGAAAGGTCAACCGTGGATGTGAGAATATGGTGTTCGAAACGATCACAAACTTGTACAAGACGATACTCTCCATAGTTTAATGTGTTTCGTGCAGTTTCACGGGGAAACGCGTGCGGTCCATTTTTCTTTGCCGAAAACACTGTTGCAGGAAGCACGTATCTCGGTACGCTTGAGAAATTTCTTTTCCTTCAGTTGGAGACTCATTCGAAGGACTTCATTTACCTACAGGGTGGTGCGTCGCCACGCTCGCATCTGGAAGTAGGGGAACTTTTAGATCAAAGGATTACTGAACGATGGATCGGTCGCAATGGACCAAATGATTCAGCTTTCCATTACCGGCTTCCGAGGTCACCGGACCTGAATGTAATCATTTCTTTTGGGGGTTTACAAGAGACTGTTTGTGTGCCTCCCGTTGACAACTAGAATGAACGAACGAGATATCACATAACGGCAGCTGTGGAAAGTAACACGTCGTCGTTGCGGTGTGGTGTGGCAACAATTTAAATACCGCATTGACACATGCCGTGCATCTCAAGCGCGGCATGTTGGGCACGTATAAAAAGCGGTGAGAAAACGGTTTCCCCTTCGTGAAAAAAAACGAAATTCATTTATATGTTTATTAGTTTCAAAAATATAGGACGTGCCAACTCGGATGATTCTTTTTCGTGAAACACTTTTTTTTTCACTAGAACAAGTTTGAGACAGCAGCACAGTGCAGGTAGTTTCTAGGAATGGTTGTCAGCTAGTTAACTTGTTCGCTTCTTAAGAGCTGAGAGAAAGACCATCCCACTTCGCTGAGTCATACATTAACATATCAACTGATTAAGCGGTTTTTTTATATAGAAATCCTCTGTTAACGCTGTACGCTTTTTGAATCATTGTTCACTTTCTTGAGCGTTGTATTGTTCAGACCTGTGTTATGCATGAAGACTACGCGGAGTTGTACTGTGTGGTTTTGCTTTTTCAAAATTCGGTATCTTCTGGTATTTCATAGGAATAGTTACTCTCCCCATCCCATTGTTATCACTACGATTTACCACATTGCACCACGTGCAAAGCAACAGTTTGAATATTGTTTGAAAATCTTAATTAAAAATTAATCTTAATTAACATAGTGAAAGAACTGGAAGCGAGGTGTAGCAAAGCTAATGCAGTGAGCGCTCAGCTACGATCTAGTCTCTTCTGCAAGAAGGAAGTCAGTACCGAGACTAAGCTATCTGTGCACCGTTCAATCTTTCGACTAACTTTATCGTATGGGAGCGAAAGCTGGGTGGATTCAGGTTACCTTATCAACAAGGTTGAGGTTACGGGTATGAAAGTAGCTAGGATGATTGCAGGTACTAGTAGATGGGAACAATGGCAGGAGGGTGTCCACAATGAGGAAATCAAAGAAAAACTGGGAAAGAACTCTATAGATGTAGCAGTCAGGGCGAACACGCTTAGATGGTAGGGTCATGTTATACGCATGGGAGAAGCAAGGTTACCGACGAGACTCATGGGTTCAGCAGTAGAGGGTAGGAGGAGTCGGGGCAGACCAAGGAGAAGGTACCTGGATTCGGTTAAGAATGATTTTGAAGTAATAGGTTTAACATCAGAAGAGGCACCAATGTTAGCACTGAATAGGGGATCATGGAGGAATTTTATAAGGGGGCTATGCTCCAGACAACGTTGAAAGGCATAATCAGTCTTAAATGATGATGATGATGATGAATCAAAAATGGAAATTTAGTTTAGCCGCTCCCTGCTTGCTGTCCGCTGTCGTGCTTTCGCGAAATCTGGAAAAAATCTTGTCAAGATGCAAGGTAAGTGAACATTTTGTTCGGGACCAGATAACTTTTACTCTAGTTGTGCATCTGATATAAAGACAAATTGTATTCAAACCAGTTACAGTTCAATTAAAATTACGTTCTGCTTAGTGAAAGGTTAGCATAAGAGTAAGAGGTAAATCTGGGCGAAATTTCGTACAGAAACACATAGTGAGGAACTTAGAATAGTCAGTCCGAGATATTTGGCTGTCGCTTTTGGTGTTATTTGTGACAAAAGACGGTGTTACGAGGCACGGTACGCATAACATGTTGATGGTGGATGACGTCAGAAGCTGCGAGAAGCTGTTACGCTAATCGTTTATCACCTACGCCATTGGCAGATAGCGCGTCACATTCTACCGGAAGATGGTTATCATGGCTTTATGATGTGTAATCTTGTCCTGTATGTATCGATCATAGAGATACATACAGCAACTTTGCGTTTTTAAATGAAACTGAGTCGTTATGGGATCTGAGAGTCGGGTTTCAAGCACATACTTCGTTCTTCCCTATCTGTTCCCGGCTTATGGTACAGGTCGTGAGTGATTTATTTCTTATTCTGTCGCATACCTTAAACAGACTCGTTGCGTCGTGTAACACGTTAATTTCTAAACATTTTGAATTAGTTTCATTGGTACATGAAGTACAATAATTTTTATTATTCCTGACTGACAGCGAGTGAATGCTGTTCCGCATTCAGCATCTGCTCAGCAAAAGAAGCTTTGGTAATGGAGATTCAAACTGTAATTGTTTGGCAATTCATGTGTTTGCAGCTTGTGATTGATCGTAACGTTCAGGTGATACCGAACGAGGAATTGTTAGAATGTACACTATGTGAACTGAAGTGTCCGGACACCCCGAAAAACATTCTTTTCATCTTAGGTGCATTCTGCTGCCACCAACTGCCAGGTACACCGTATCAGCGACCTCAGTAGTCATTAGACATCTTGAGAGAGCAGAATGGGGCGCTCCGTAGAACTCACGGACTTCGAACGTGGTCAGGTGACTGGGTGTCACTTGTATCATACGTCTGTACGCGAGATTTCACACTCCTAAACATCCCTAGGTCCACTGTTTCCGATGTGGTAGTGAAGTGGAAACGTGAAGGGACACGTACAGCACAAAAGCGTACAGGCCGACGAGCAATTGCGGGATGGCGACTGCATCTTTCGACACGATCGAGTACCTGTTCGTAACGCACGGCCTATGGCGGAGTAGTTGCACGACAGTAACATTCCTGTAATGGACTGGCCTGCACAGAGTCCTGACCTGAATCCTACAGAACACCTGTGGGATTTTTTGGAGCGCCGACTTCGTGCCAGGCCTCACCGACCGACATCGATACGTCTCTTCAGTGCAGCACTCCGTGAAGAATCGCCTGCCATTCCCCAAGAACCCTCCCAGCACCTGATTGAACGTATGCCTGCGAGAGTGGAAGCTGTCATCAAGGCTAAGGGTGGGCCAACACCACACTGAATTCCAGCATTACCGATGAAGGGCGCCACGAACTTTCAAGTCATTTTCAGCCAGGTGTCCGGATACTTTCGATTTCACAGTGTATTTTACGTTTCTCACTATGTGCTTCTGTACGATATTTAGCCCAAATTTAAATCTACCCAGAAACTGTTATTCAATTTAAACTCTTATGCTAACATTGCAGTATACTGATAATTTTTAGTTTCGGACCGTCTAACTACAATTCAATGAAACAATTTTAATGCCATACGCGTTTTGCCTTTCTTCTCTGCAACTCATCTTCAGCGGCCTGAAATATGTACATATTTTTACTATTCAGTATTCAGTTTAAATTGGCAACAGCACTCAATCCTTGGCAATAATATCCGACAGTCGGCAACACTAGCCAAAACACTGCGTCAAAACAACTGTTCAGTTCCTAGTGCAGTGAAACGTCGAAAATAAAAACCCCAAGTGGCAATTATAAGGAGAGGAACAGCACCAAACATGGAACAGAAGCATAATATGTAGAAAATCATCCACGTAATCTTTAAGTAGAATTTAAAATATTACTACGACATACAAAAACCAATCACCAGAAGTGTTTATAAACTACAGGTACATTGCCCCAAATTTAAACTAAATAGTAGAATCATGTACATATTCCAGGCCATTAAAGATGCCTTACAGAGAATAAAGGCGAGACGCGTATGGCACGAAAATTGTGTTTCATGCATTCAAAGTTATCAATATACAGTAACATTACACGCAACTGAGGAAGATAGGACTGCAAAAGTTCAAGACGTTATGCTAGCCTTTGACTGAACAGCACCTAATTTGAATTGAGCTGCAACTGACCTGAATACAACCAGTCTATGTTAAATGTGCAACTTAAGTAAAACAATTATCTGGCACTAAGCAAAGTTTCCACTTACCTCGCTTCTTGACAACATTGTTACAGATATCTCAAAAGCACAACAGCAAGCAGATAGCGGCTAAGCTACATTTCTAGTTTTTAAATAAAATTTCCAAACAATATTCAAACTGCTGGATACCACATGGCACGATGTAGTAATGCGTAATGATCAAATGTGGGATGGAGAGAGAAACTATTCCTATGAAATGATATCACAAGACAATGGCTTTTAACGATGTATTCGCCGGCCCGCTTTTGCCGAGCGGTTCTAGGCGCTTCAGTCTGGAACCGCGCGACCGCTACGGTCGCAGGTTCGAATCCTGCCTCAGGTGTGGATGTGTGTGATGTCCTTAGGTTAGTTAGGTTTAAGTAGTTCTAGATTCCAGGGGACTGATGACCTCAAAAGTTAAGTCCCATAGTGCTCAGAGCCGTTTGAACCTTTTTTTGTATGTATTCAAAAAGACAGTAAAATTTCACGTATCCTTCACACGTACCATTGGTCTAAACATTATTATGGTTAACAAAGTGAACAATTATTTGGAAAGGGTACTATGTTACCAGAGAATTTCTATAAAAAACCAAACCGCTTGATCAGTGGATATATTAATGCACGACTCAGGGCTGAGGTACATCTACGAATGTACTCTATTCTAGGCGTCACAGCGTTTAAATCAACAGTCGGCGCGGAGATTCTGTTATGCAGTTGTAGCAGATTTCAACATGCTATTTTTAGTGGCCATACTGATGAGATCAAAGAGTGAAGGTAACTAACTTGTTACGTAAATTTGAGTTTGTACTACTACTTTTAGGAGTATTGTGGGAATGAAACCACTGATGCCACTATATAGTTGTGATACAAAATTTGTTACATTTTAGGCCCATTATTGTTAGCTATCTAGGGCTATAATTTGTTTTAGGCATTATGATTCATGGAAATTTGGAGTTATGGGACTCTTTGTAGGGGAAGTGCGAATATGCCTTCAGAAAGGTTCGTTTTTTAAAAATGAAGTACCGTTTTGAATTAAAAGTAAAACAAGTCCACTTTTCAAAGAAATTTTATTTTTACATGAGAGCTGGTCTGTAATCTACTTTTCTACGTAATTCTCACCAACATACCGTACAACTAGCTTTAAATACTGTCCTCTTAAGAATGTGGCGTCTGATGATAAATTTCGATAATTTAAACGTTCTGTAACACTTCCATGAAGCACATTTCTTGACACCTGAGTAATCACAAAGCGTCAAAATCTAAAAGTGTCTGTTCCATTTCACTTCTTTATTGACTTTTTGCCTCATATCGTCAGTAACGACTGAAGGTCGCACACTTTGTTCCTCATCATGCACTTTAGTACGTCAATCTTTAAAAGCTCTCACCCATTTCCACACCATACCATCGCTCATAAGCGTCAAGAAATAAAATTTACGCAGTTGTTGCAGACCATTTAAATTATCGAAATTTATTCTCAGACGCCAGATTTCTACCAGGATAGTATTCGAAGATGATTGTGCGATGCTGTGAGTGCCGTAATACTGGTGGGAGCTACGTGGTGAAGTAGATTGAAGTACAGGCTTTCTTGTAAAAAGAAAGCTACTAAAAAAGTCTTCTCGTTTTACTTTTATTTCAAAACGGTACTTACTTAAACACACCTCGTACATAACACAAAATGATGGGTAGTTTAAAACTATTTGTCCCTGAGGTACCAAAGTGAAACCACTACATTAAGACAGTTTTAAAATTTTACCTTTCACCTTCCGCCGAGAGCCAGGATTCGACCACCACAGCCCGAATACGACTGTAAGAGGAATATTCTCCGAGTGTTGCGTGGGTCCACAATTTCAGTATATGGGTCCGTGCTTTTAAAGCACAAATACGCGGAGTCTAATAATAATACTGTTATATTTTCACTTTTAAGGAATATTCTTGGAAGTAAATCAGTTCATTATGTTTGATCCTCAGTTGCTAGTTAAGTAAAAGTAAAACCAATTTTGAAAATAATTTTCTAAAATAGGTGAATATCTCAACGGTCAGAACTCTAAATGTATACTTAAATTTCTTTTAATGATAGATTTCAGGTGAAAATCATTTAACAATTTTTGCATACTGGACCATACAATTCCGGTCAGACGTGTTTTCAAAGACACCAAACAAATGAGACATATATGAATAAGTAAATATACTTCTCCCGAACAGCCACTTCAGAGGGACTACGATGGATTATAGTTAGAAGAGGCGCCAACTCTGCCGCAAGTTCACTACATTATCTGACTGGTATCCCATCGGGGCCTGGAGCTTTGTTCAATTTTGTAGACTTCAGCTGTTTTTCAATAACACTGGCACTAACACACATTTCATTTATCTCTCCAGTGGTACGAGGATTTTCAGTTTCAGTTTCTGTGTCATTCGCTAGGAACTGGACACACACACACACACACACACACACACACACACACACACACACACACACACACACACACACGTGTGTGTGTGTGTGTGTGTGTGTGTGTGTGTGTGTGTGTGTGTGTGTCAACTTGTGAAAGGAAGAGTTCACGTCGTTTGAAATGTATTGCCGGCGTTTATGACAATGTTTTTCAATGTATCAAATATACCAAATCACCACACTTTTCACGACACTCGTACATCCGTAAGAATACCAACCACTATTACGTTTGTATAGCCTGTTGTATAAATAGTTTATGAATGCCGATAGTGTGTACGCCACTACTGGAATGCTTTTTCTCGTCGCGACGATCCGATTAAAACATTGTGATTCATGAGGGCTGCTTGACTGCTTCTAGCTTGCAGTGGAAATGTACCCACATGTACGTAGTATAATGTGTCTTACTACATCCGTATCCAAATAACGCTAATGAAACTTACGTACTTCATATCTCGGACGCCTTTTACCAGGCGCACAAAGGAGTCGTACCTGTGGAAATTACGCTTTTTCGACTTTTTGTTACGGATTGTAGAGACACGCCAGCTAGTTGTTTTACTTTCTTGCCTCGCTTCTAGGTCACATGATTTTATAATATTCGTATCAACTCACTTGCAACTCCTGTCAGGCCCAATACATAGGACAAACAATCAGAAACTTGCAAACGAGGTACACACAGAACATGTATTACAAATGTAGTTAACGAAAACAACACTTTGCAAACACACTCTTTACCACTCTCAGAGAACTGCCGCAGAACACAACAGAAAGCACATGAACCACTTCCCCACCACACACTTCGAGATAAATAATGAACAGAAGCCGTCTTAATTCGCTTTACTGTGTTTTCATAGCCTTTCTCGTCATATGCGGTACACCTCTCGCGACATACGCGAACAGCGAGATGGTGTAACATTCTGCATCAGAAACAGAGTGAAAGTTTTGTTTTTCTGTGTATAAAAGCAGCTAGTAACCATTCAACGAAGGTAAGTACTCGAATAGCTAAGTAACAGCTCAGTACGCTAGTTTCCACAACACTACCACAACCCCAAGTATATATTGACATACCAAGTTCACCTTTTACTATTTTGTTTACTAACAGCCGCTCACATGGTTGCAGATGGCATGATGTTCGCTAAGTAAAAAACCGCAACAGAAAAACCGCACAGAACATATGTCGCAAACACCGACAATAATTGCTTACTACATGCCGTAACATACAGTAAATAAGGTAGTATGAAAGTATCCATAGGAAACTATTTCAAAAGACTAGTAGCAAAAATGTAATCTTTTACTGTGTTTGTATAACCATGCTATTTTCTGTATGTTTTAGATTTTTAAAAATCCACTGATAGTGATATTTGTCGCCGAAACTAGTTTGGGAGAATAAAGAAATAAACGAATAACAAGGTGTTTTGCAGCAAGGCGGACTCAGTTTCTGATATTACTGTTTTTCTACGCAAACACGGACCACATGGAAGAGTTTCAAGATAAAAACATTGTTCCTTACTTCCTTATTAACTTCGTTCACGATGAATCGACTGCCCCTTCTTACGCTGTGAAAAAAATGTGGAAGCGGAAGATATACCTCCAGCAGCTAGTCATTGACCAGTTATTGAACTGTGCATTGCTTTTGAGAAGAGAATAAAGAGTGAAAGTATTCTGATATGTGTAACTGATAGCTGTTATGAATTAACGGAAAGAAATGGAGCGCTTAAACGGCGAAAAACGAAACACTTCTCACACAATGAAACTCAATATATCGTAATGCTGATTTTCGCAAAGGCAGTAGATATACATCCAGTGACGATATGCGCCATGCCGAAGTGATCATACGGCAGGACCACCTTCCCGCTTCCCGCCTCACACTGCCCGCGGTGCTCACGTGACGCGAGACACTGTGCCTCAACCACAACGCCTCGCGACCTGGCGCAGGCGCGCTTTGCATCCCAGCCGCGTCGCGTCACAGTTTGCGCTGTCCCATTTGACCTGTGAAGTTACAAGAATTCGCGCAGCGCTGCGTCGCGCCACATGCGCTATAGGAGCCAATTTGCGCCTAGCCTCAAGCACCCGGTGCCAGTCCAGCCCGACTCTCCAGAGCAGTGCGCTGTTTTAAAGCGCTGACCAATGTTATGCGACATGAGCTTATTTACAGCGCGGAGTCTTCTACGTATGTGACAGATAGCTCGGAACAAGACAGTAGCTCGAGATAGAAAGGCACACAGCAGCTGGGCTCAGAGGAGCGTGGCGAACCAACTGGTGTGCGAGAAAGCCAGCCGAAGTTTCACTCGCCGAGCTACGCGGTCCGTTCCACGGTTAACGCCCGGCGAATGGGCTGGACGCCGCAGCCCTACAGGGAATCTCGTCACGGCGGACGCGTCCTTCTCTCCGGCACTCATCCAGCCAATGGTATCGCTGTTGGGAGGCGGGTGTCACACGCCGTAACTACCTGTCTCCTTCCCTCTTCCCCCATTGTATTAATTCCCGCCACTTGTCAATTTCGCTTTCAGTACACCAACGAACGCCAAAGAAGAAGAAAAAAAAAACGCCAAAGAAGAAGAAAAAAAAAACGCCAAAGAAGAAGAAAAAAAAAACGCCAAAGAAGAAGAAAAAAAAAACGCCAAAGAAGAAGAAAAAAAAAACGCCAAAGAAGAAGAAAAAAAAAACGCCAAAGAAGAAGAAAAAAAAACGCCAAAGAAGAAGAAAAAAACGCCAAAGAAGAAGAAAAAACGCCAAAGAAGAAGAAAAAACGCCAAAGAAGAAGAAAAAACGCCAAAGAAGAAGAAAAAAACGCCAAAGAAGAAGAAAAAAACGCCAAAGAAGAAGAAAAAAACGCCAAAGAAGAAGAAAAAACGCCAAAGAAGAAGAAAAAAACGCCAAAGAAGAAGAAAAAAAACGCCAAAGAAGAAGAAAAAAACGCCAAAGAAGAAGAAAAAAACGCCAAAGAAGAAGAAAAAAAACGCCAAAGAAGAAGAAAAAAACCGCCAAAGAAGAAGAAAAAAAACGCCAAAGAAGAAGAAAAAAAACGCCAAAGAAGAAGAAAAAAAACGCCAAAGAAGAAGAAAAAAAACGCCAAAGAAGAAGAAAAAAACGCCAAAGAAGAAGAAAAAAACGCCAAAGAAGAAGAAAAAAACGCCAAAGAAGAAGAAAAAAACGCCAAAGAAGAAGAAAAAAACGCCAAAGAAGAAGAAAAAAACGCCAAAGAAGAAGAAAAAAACGCCAAAGAAGAAGAAAAAAACGCCAAAGAAGAAGAAAAAAACGCCAAAGAAGAAGAAAAAAACGCCAAAGAAGAAGAAAAAAACGCCAAAGAAGAAGAAAAAAACGCCAAAGAAGAAGAAAAAAACGCCAAAGAAGAAGAAAAAAACGCCAAAGAAGAAGAAAAAAACGCCAAAGAAGAAGAAAAAACGCCAAAGAAGAAGAAAAAAACGCCAAAGAAGAAGAAGAAAAAACGCCAAAGAAGAAGAAGAAAAAACGCCAAAGAAGAAGAAGAAAAAACGCCAAAGAAGAAGAAGAAAAAACGCCAAAGAAGAAGAAGAAAAAACGCCAAAGAAGAAGAAGAAAAAACGCCAAAGAAGAAGAAGAAAAAACGCCAAAGAAGAAGAAGAAAAAACGCCAAAGAAGAAGAAGAAAAAACGCCAAAGAAGAAGAAGAAAAAACGCCAAAGAAGAAGAAAAAACGCCAAAGAAGAAGAAAAAACGCCAAAGAAGAAGAAGAAAAAAACGCCAAAGAAGAAGAAGAAAAAACGCCAAAGAAGAAGAAGAAAACGCCAAAGAAGAAGAAGAAAAAACGCCAAAGAAGAAGAAGAAAAAACGCCAAAGAAGAAGAAGAAAAAACGCCAAAGAAGAAGAAGAAAAAACGCCAAAGAAGAAGAAGAAAAAACGCCAAAGAAGAAGAAGAAAAAACGCCAAAGAAGAAGAAGAAAAAACGCCAAAGAAGAAGAAGAAAAAACGCCAAAGAAGAAGAAGAAAAAACGCCAAAGAAGAAGAAGAAAAAACGCCAAAGAAGAAGAAGAAAAAACGCCAAAGAAGAAGAAGAAAAAACGCCAAAGAAGAAGAAGAAAAAACGCCAAAGAAGAAGAAGGGAAAAAACGCCAAAGAAGAAGAAGGAAAAAAACGCCAAAGAAGAAGAAGGAAAAAAACGCCAAAGAAGAAGAAGGAAAAAAACGCCAAAGAAGAAGAAGGAAAAAAACGCCAAAGAAGAAGAAGGAAAAAACGCCAAAGAAGGGAAAAAACGCCAAAGAAGAAGAAGGGAAAAAACGCCAAAGAAGAAGAAGGAAAAAAACGCCAAAGAAGAAGAAGGGAAAAAACGCCAAAGAAGAAGAAGGAAAAAAACGCCAAAGAAGAAGAAGGAAAAAAACGCCAAAGAAGAAGAAGGAAAAAAACGCCAAAGAAGAAGAAGGAAAAAAACGCCAAAGAAGAAGAAGGAAAAAAACGCCAAAGAAGAAGAAGGAAAAAAACGCCAAAGAAGAAGAAGGAAAAAAACGCCAAAGAAGAAGAAGGAAAAAAACGCCAAAGAAGAAGAAGGAAAAAAACGCCAAAGAAGAAGAAGGAAAAAAACGCCAAAGAAGAAGAAGGAAAAAAACGCCAAAGAAGAAGAAGGAAAAAAACGCCAAAGAAGAAGAAGGAAAAAAACGCCAAAGAAGAAGAAGGAAAAAAACGCCAAAGAAGAAGAAGGAAAAAAACGCCAAAGAAGAAGAAGGAAAAAAACGCCAAAGAAGAAGAAGGAAAAAAACGCCAAAGAAGAAGAAGGAAAAAAACGCCAAAGAAGAAGAAGGAAAAAAACGCCAAAGAAGAAGAAGGAAAAAAACGCCAAAGAAGAAGAAGGAAAAAAACGCCAAAGAAGAAGAAGGAAAAAAACGCCAAAGAAGAAGAAGGAAAAAAACGCCAAAGAAGAAGAAGGAAAAAAACGCCAAAGAAGAAGAAGGAAAAAAACGCCAAAGAAGAAGAAGGAAAAAAACGCCAAAGAAGAAGAAGGAAAAAAACGCCAAAGAAGAAGAAGGAAAAAAACGCCAAAGAAGAAGAAGGAAAAAAACGCCAAAGAAGAAGAAGGAAAAAAACGCCAAAGAAGAAGAAGGAAAAAAACGCCAAAGAAGAAGAAGGAAAAAAACGCCAAAGAAGAAGAAGGAAAAAAACGCCAAAGAAGAAGAAGGAAAAAAACGCCAAAGAAGAAGAAGGAAAAAAACGCCAAAGAAGAAGGAAAAAAAACGCCAAAGAAGAAGGAAAAAAAACGCCAAAGAAGAAGGAAAAAAAACGCCAAAGAAGAAGGAAAAAAAACGCCAAAGAAGAAGGAAAAAAACGCCAAAGAAGAAGGAAAAAAAACGCCAAAGAAGAAGGAAAAAAAACGCCAAAGAAGAAGGAAAAAAGCCAAAGAAGAAGAAGAAAAAACGCCAAAGAAGAAGAAGAAAAAACGCCAAAGAAGAAGAAGAAAAAACGCCAAAGAAGAAGAAGAAAAAACGCCAAAGAAGAAGAAGAAAAAACGCCAAAGAAGAAGAAGAAAAAACGCCAAAGAAGAAGAAGAAAAAACGCCAAAGAAGAAGAAGAAAAAACGCCAAAGAAGAAGAAGAAAAAACGCCAAAGAAGAAGAAGAAAAAACGCCAAAGAAGAAGAAGAAAAAACGCCAAAGAAGTAGAAGAAAAAACGCCAAAGAAGAAGAAGAAGAAAAAACGCCAAAGAAGAAGAAGAAGAAAAAACGCCAAAGAAGAAGAAGAAAAAACGCCAAAGAAGAAGAAGAAAAAACGCCAAAGAAGAAGAAGAAAAAACGCCAAAGAAGAAGAAGAAAAAACGCCAAAGAAGAAGAAGAAAAAACGCCAAAGAAGAAGAAGAAGAAAAAACGCCAAAGAAGAAGAAGAAGAAAAAACGCCAAAGAAGAAGAAGAAGAAAAAACGCCAAAGAAGAAGAAGAAGAAAAAACGCCAAAGAAGAAGAAGAAGAAAAAACGCCAAAGAAGAAGAAGAAGAAAAAACGCCAAAGAAGAAGAAGAAGAAAAAACGCCAAAGAAGAAGAAGAAGAAAAAACGCCAAAGAAGAAGAAGAAGAAAAAACGCCAAAGAAGAAGAAAAAAACGCCAAAGAAGAAGAAAAAAAACGCCAAAGAAGAAGAAAAAAACGCCAAAGAAGAAGAAAAAAAACGAAAACTAAGAAAAAAACGAAAACTAAGAAAAAAACGAAAACTAAGAAAAAAACGAAAACTAAGAAAAAAACGAAAACTAAGAAAAAAACGAAAACTAAGAAAAAAACGAAAACTAAGAAAAAAACGAAAACTAAGAAAAAAACGAAAAAGAAAAAAACGAAAAAGAAAAAAACGAAAAAGAAAAAAACGAAAAAGAAAAAAACGAAAAAGAAAAAAACGAAAAAGAAAAAAACGAAAAAGAAAAAAACGAAAAAGAAAAAAACGAAAAAGAAAAAAACGAAAAAGAAAAAAACGAAAAAGAAAAAAACGAAGGAATTAACGGAATCTATTGAAATGACACACACACACACACACACACACACACACACACACACACACACATTCATAAATTATGGACAATGATGATACAAGGTGAAACAACGGTCTGGTGGGCGGTTTGCGGGTTTAAATCACCTCGGGGTATGACCATGCGATGCATTTGACCTGCGGTCGTCGCACGGTGGCGCTGGCAGCAGTCCACATACGCAGAGGTGTGTTGGTGCATGTCACAGGACGGTGCAGCAAGTGTGCAGACGTTTTCAGACGTGCTAATGGTGACTGTGTTGAAAATGGCTCAAAGGACACACATTGATGACGTTGTGAGGGGTAGAATACTAGGGCGACTGGAGGCTGGTGAAACACAGCAGGTCGTAGCACGGGCCCTCCGTGTGCCACAGAGTGTGATCTCAAGATTATGGCAACGCTTCCAGCAGACAGGAAACATGTCCAGGCGCTACAGTATGGAACGTCCACAGAGTACAACACCACAAGAAGACCGATCTCTCACCATCATGCCCACAGACCTTATTGCAACCACTGGAACTGCTGTCTCCAGACACACAGTCTATAGGCGACTGAACAGACACGGTTTATTCGCCCGGAGACCTGCAAGGTGCATTCCACTGACCCCTGGTCACAGGAGAGCCCGTAAAGCCTGGAGTCAAGAACACAGTACACGGTGATTGGAACAGTGGTCCCAGGTTATGTTCACGGACGGGTCAAGGTATAGTCTGAACAGTGATTCTTGCTTGGTTTTCATCTGGCGTGAACCAGGAACCACCATATACCGAACCCTTAATGTCCTTGAAAGGCACCTGTATGGACGTCCTGGTTTGATGATGTGGGGTGCGATTGTGGTTCAAAATGGCTCTGAGCACTATGGGACTTAACCTCTGAGGTCATCAGTCCCCTAGAACTTAGAACTACTTAAACCTAACTAACCTAAGGACATCACACAAATCCGTGCCCGAGGCAGGATTCGAACCTGCGACCGTAGCGATCGTGCAGTTCCAGACTGGAGCGCCTAGAACCGCTCGGCCACCATGGCCGGCGAAAATTGCATATTTCCTTTTAGTTAGGCAAAGGGAGCAAATCGGTTGGATCTTTCTGCAAAGAAATTTTAAATCTGTGTAAATTCCGAAGTGACCAAACTGCTGAGGCGATCGCTCCCTAGAGTTACTCACTACTTAAACAAACTGATGCTCTGGCGGGAGCGGCCGCACAATCCGTGACACTTGCAGTGGATCCTGATGCAGTTTGGAATTCCTGTCTGATGGTCTGGTTAGATGTTTGCCTGTTACACATTATGACCCCTGTCAAGTTAACAGACGAGGTCGGCTTGTACGCTTTTGTGCTGTACATGTCCCTTCACGTTTCCACTTCACTATCACATCGGAAACAGTGGACCTAGGGATGTTTAGGAGTCTGGAAATCTCATGTGCAGACGTATGCCACAATCACCAGAGCACGTTCAAAGTCCGTGAGTTCTGTGGAGCGCCCCATTCTGCTCTCTCACGACGTCTAATGACTACTGAGGTCGCTGATATAGAGTACCTGGCAGTAGGTGGTAACACAATGTACCTAATATTAAAAACATATGTTTTTGGGGGTGTCCGGATACTTATGTAAATCAGCCAAATGTGACAATAGAACTCACACGGCTCGTCATTAGTTACGTACTACCGTAAGACGACATCAGGGCTCTTCTACACTAGCCACAGCAAGAGCCAAGTTCCGTCACCAGTGACGATTTTGGTCCCGAAAAGGATTTCACAGTGTTTCGCATTCGAATCGAGTCGTGACAGTTGTTTTTATTCGAGTTTTACGGGGAAACACACACTTATTTTATTCAAAACATTCTGGAGATACTGGAACAACTGATGAGATGTTGCTCCACTGCGATTTGTGGCAACAGCGTTAACACAGCGGCCACACGTCCACTGCTAGGTCAGCCGCTGTGGCCGAGCGCTGCTACAGTCGCAGATTCGAATCCTAGCAAGGACATGGATGTGTGTGATGTCCTTAGGTTAGTTAGGTTTAAGTAGTTCTAAGTCTAGGGGACTGATGACCTCAGGTGTTAAGTCCCATAGTGGTTAGAGACATTAACAATTTGTCCATTTTATTTGGACTGTTGAGCTCCGTGGCCGTGGATAATGATATTTCACTGTAAAAATACGGCAACCAGCCACTTTTTATTGAGTTTTTTTTATTTACGCCAGTATGCATTTCGGGTTTGCACCCATCTTCAGCTGGCAAATTACATGGATCTTCAGTTACTACAGTAGTACAATCTCGACAGCAGTTTGGATGCTGCAGCAGGCCTGTGCAAAAGCAACGACTCCAATCATATACTTCAATTTCGCGGGTTTAAAGTCACACACTATCAGCTGTTCATTTTACTTACATTCTCCTCTCCTTGTTTTTACCAAACCGTACAATCAGTCAGGAATATACAAACTTAACTGCAACTCATGTCCAAAAACATACATAGGCCAAACAGGGAGAAACTTCAGCATACGGTTTCGAGAAGACATGGGATGCTCTTCGTTTAAAAGACTTAAATCCATTCGCCCAACATGTAGCAGAAGAGGAACATCAAGTAACAGACATATCCCATAACCTACAAGTTCTCCACTTTGTCAACAAAGGAAAAAGAATGAACCTCCTAGAAGAAATCGAAATTTATTCACATAAACATGCATCCCCTCCTGACATACTTAACGACCAAACAGAGCTGCCAAACCGAATATTTATGAAAAACTTCCACACACTACTTATCAAACCACTTACTAAGCACAATCAAGAATTAACATAATCTATTATAAACCCAACAAATGCATGTAATAATATAAAACATAAAAATCTTAATTCTAAAACCTTAATTCTATCTTTGTTATATTGTAAATATATGAATTACTGCTTTGTATAAATGTGTTAGTTTATTATCTTCAATACTACAAAAAATATATAATTGTATATAATTGTATACATCGTACTTAGAATACTTCTATCACCCAAGTCAATATTTAGGAAACAGTAGCTTATCGTAGAACCTCAAAACTTTCGTAAAAATATAACTCTGTCCATAGATAAACCATTTGTATGTGAACAAAAACTATCAGTCGACAACATAGCGGATAACGCAGTGCGCCTGTGTAAAATACGCGAAAAAAGTTTGTGTTGTTGCAAAAAAGAAGAAAAGCCAGGAAAAAACTAGGAGAGGAGAATGTAAGTAAAATGAACAGCTGATAGTGTGTGACTTTAAACTCGCGAAATTGAAGTAAATGATTGGAGTCGTTGCTTTTGCACAGGCCTGCTGCAGCATCCAATCTGCTGTCGAGATTGTACTACTGCAGTAACTGAAGATCCATGTAATTTGCCAGCTGAAGGTAGGGTGCAAACCCGAAATGCATACTGGCGTAAATCAAACGCATTAAAAAGTGGCTGGTTGCCGTATTTTTACAGTGAAATGTCGTTAGAGACATTTTTTCCACTGCTCAAGACTGCGTGCTCACAGCCGGCTGGTCTAGTGCGCACCTGTTGCTTGCAGTTGTTAGATAACGCTGCCAACGCAGTCACTACTCTGACGTCGCTTACACGCGAGCAATAAGATACGTGTCGGAACTCGTAGGAGGGACTGTGTATACAGTTGGGGCGTTCGTAGCACCAGCCATGTGCTGCGGCGGTGTGCAATGGGATCCTTGCCCCCGCTGGCTAGCGGAAGCGTTTCCGGGCGCGATGGCGTACGGGTGGGGCAGCGACCTTGCCGCGTGACGTCAGCGCCAGGAAGGTGGAAACACGTGAGTCAGGCCGCGGAGGTGCGCATGCGCACACCGATTTCTGCCGCCGCCATCTCTGTCAGGTTTAAGTGTGTGTGTGTGTGTGTGTGTGTACACAATTTTTTTGTTTTCAAGTACGTATCTGTTGTCCTGGCACACATTCAAGTCCCCCTCGACCCAATTCCATGTACACACATCAAAAAAAGTTTTGCATCAGCTCAGTGCTGAGAGGTGTGGAACCTCTACGTAAAATTGGAAGAGAGATCAACATAAACAAATGGTTCTGACAAGGGAACCTCCCCATCACACCCCCCTCAGATTCAGTTTTAAGTTGGCACAGAGGATAGGGCGTGAACAACTGAACACTGATCGAGAAAACTGGAAGAAGTTGTGTGGAACTATAGAAAAAAATGAGGAAGTAGTCCATGCGCGAGATAGGCAACATTGGTGTGAGCTCAGGAGCGCCGTGGTCCCGTGGTTAGCGTGAGCAGCTGCGGAACGAGAGGTCTTTGGTTCTAGTCTTCCCTAGAGTGAAAAGTTTTATTTTTAGACAATTATCAAAGTTTAGGCACTCACATACCATCAACTTCGATCTCCAAAACTCCAGGACATATTCAGATTTGCTTCGACATATGCAGGGTTTGACTGTCTACACACGGAAAAATTTGAAAAAGTTAAAAACATATGTTTTGACATGGCACAGGGAAAACTGTGCGACTGTGAAACTGTTGCATTCATTTGTTGCAGTTTATGTGACAAACGTATGTTTATCACTTTTTTGCGAGTGATTATCACATCCACAAGAAAACCTAAATCGGGCAAGGTACAAGAAACTTTCTACCCATTCGCCAAGTCTACAAGTTACGTGGGTCGACAACATATTCCTCTCATGTGACGCACATACCGTCAGCAGTGTCGTATAGAATATATCAGACGTTTTCCTGTGGAGGAATCGGTTGACCTATGACCTTTGGATCAAATGTTTTAGATTCCAATTGGAGAGGCACGTCCTTTCGTCTACTAATCGCACGGTTTTGCGGTGCGGTCGCAAAACACACAGATACTAAACTTATTACAGCGAACAGAGACGTCAGTGAACGAACGGACAGATCATAACTTTGCGAAAATAAAGAAAGTAAACTTTTCACTCCAGGAAAGACTAGAACCAAAGACCCTCTCCTTCCGCAGCTGCTCACGCTAACCACGGCACTCGTGAGCTAACACTCTCCTTGATGTTGCCTATGTTGCGCATGGACTAGTCAGTTTGTGTATTTTGCTTATTTTTTCACAGTTCCACACAACTCTCGATTGATCTGTGTTCAGTTTTCAAGGTCAACCCACTGTGCCAACTTATAACTAAATCTGAGGCGGGGGGAGGGGGGGGGGGGGAGTGCGATGGGGAGGTTCCTTTGTCAGTACTGTGGGACTCAACATCTGAGGTCATTAGTCCCCTAGAACTTAGAACTACTTAAACCCAACTAACCTAAGAACATCACACACACCAATGCCCGAGACAGGATTCGAACCTGCGACCGTAGCAACAGCGCGGTTCCAGAGACTATAGCGCCTAGAACCGCGCGCCACCGCGGCCGGCCATAAACAACATTTCCGCCCCTTTTTTTGCGCATGAAAACCACACATTGCATGTTGTACCACCATACAGCGAGACTTTCAGAGGTGGTGGTCCAGATTGCTGTACACACCGGTACCTCTAATACGTCCTCTTGCATTGATGCATGCCTGTATTCGTCGTGGCATACTATCCACAAGTTCATCAAGGCACTGTTGGTCCAGATTGTCCCGCTCCTCAACGGCGATTCGGCGTAGATCCCTCAGAGTGGTTGGAGGGTCACGTCGTCTGTAAACAGCCCTTTTTAATCTATCCCAGGCATGTTCCATAGGGTTCAAGTCTGGAGAACATCCTGGCTACTCTAGTCGAGCGATGTCGTTATCCTGAAGGTAATCATTCAGAAAATGTGCACGATGGGGGCGTAGATTTTCGTCCATGAAGACGAATGCCTCGCCAATATGCTGCCAATATGGTCGGAGAATGGCATTCACGTACCGTACTGCCGTTGTGGCGTCTTCCATGACCACCAGCGGCGTACATCAACCCCACATAATGCCACCCCAAAACAGCATGGAACCTCCATCTTGCTGCACTCGCTGGACTTTGTGTAAGGCGTTCAGCCTGACCAGGTTGCCTCCAAACAAGTCTCCGACGATTGTCTGGTTGAATGCATATTCGACACTCATCAGTGAAGAGAACGTGATCCCAGTCCTGAGTGGTCCATTTGGAATGTTACTGGGTCCATCTGTACCGCGCTGCATGGAGTCGTGGTTGCAAAGACACACCTCGCTGTGGACGTCGGAAGTGAAGTTGCGCATCATGCAGCCTATTGCGCACAGTTTGAGTCGTATCACGGCGTCCTGTGGCTGTGCGAAAAGCGTTATTCAACATGGTGGCGTTGCTGTCAGGGTTCCTCCGTAGGTAGCGGTCATCCACTGCAGTAGTAGCCCTCGGGAGGCCTGAGCGAGGGATGTCATCGGCAGTCTGGAAGTAACGCGGAAAACGTGTTGTTCGAACACGTAATAACGCCTAACCGGAAAATAATTGCGGGACAACTAAACTTGCGACTCTGGCAGGGTTAGTGAAGTTAATCGGCGAACAAATTTTGACAGTGGCAGCAATAGCTACAGAATTGGTGATGTCAAGATTGATTGTTGGAAGGAAAAGAACCGGGGACATCACACAAATTATGGAAGAATAAGACGATTCCCAATTTATATAAAAATTTCGTAATACTACTTTTCGATCTCATGCTTGAGAAACTGGTGCGTATGAATGAAATGTGAAACTATTTCTTAACATAAAGCCTTTTGCTTGTAGTAGGCCTAATATGCATTTGATATTGGTACTTCGTGAATTCTATTCTGTCGTGTTATAAAAATGGCCATTTGTGCCAAAACAGACATAATCAGATCGAAAAACCACTCCAGTATTCGGCATTATTTGTGTTAACAGCTTTTTCAGTATTATATAATGACATTTCGATTTTTCATGTAGCAAAACGTTTGAAGAACTTTGATGTGGTATCAGATTCTTTCGGACTAAGGGAAGCACGCCATGTATAGCTCTACAGAGGAAAATACAGGGTGTTTCAAAAATGACCGGTATATTTGAAACGGCAATAAAAACTAAACGAGCAGCGATAGAAATACACCGTTTGTTGCAATATGCTTGCGACAACAGTACATTTTCAGGCAGATAAACTTTCGAAATTACAGTAGTTAGAATTGTCAACAACAGATGGCGCTGCGGTCTGGGAAAATCTACAGTACGATATTTTCCACGTATCCACCATGCGTAGCAATAATATGGCGTAGTCTCTGAATGAAATTACCCGAAACCTTTGACAACGTGTCTGGCGGAATGGCTTCACATGCAGATGAGATGTACTGCTTCAGCTGTTCAATTGTTTCTGGATTCTGGCGGTACACCTGGTCTTTCAAGTGTCCCCACAGAAAGAAGTCACAGGGGTTCATGTCTGGCGAATAGGGAGGCCAATCCACGCCGCCTCCTGTATGTTTCGGATAGCCCAAAGCAATCACACGATCATCGAAATATTCATTCAGGAAATTAAAGACGTCGGCCGTGCGATGTGGCCGGGCACCATCTTGCATAAACCACGAGGTGTTCGCAGTGTCGTCTAAGGCAGTTTGTACCGCCACAAATTCACGAAGAATGTCCAGATAGCGTGATGCAGTAATCGCTTCGGATCTGGAAAATGGGCCAATGATTCCTTTGGAAGAAATGACGGCCCAGACCAGTACTTTTTGAGTATGCAGGGACGATGGAACTGCAACATGGGGCTTTTCGGTTCCCCATGTGCGCCAGTTCTGTTTATTGACGAAGCCGTCCAGGTGAAAATAAGCTTCGTCAGTAAACCAAATGCTGCCCACATGCATATCGCCGTCATCACTCCTGTGCACTATTTCGTTAGCGAATGTCTCTCGTGCAGCAATGGTAGCGGCGCTGAGGGGTTGCCGCGTTTGAATTTTGTATGGATAGAAGTGTAAGCTCTGGCGCATGAGACGATACGTGGACGTTGGCGTCATTTGGACAGCAGCTGCAATACGGCAAACGGAAACCCGAGGCCGCTGTTGGATCACCTGCTGCACTAGCTGCGCGTTGCCCTCTGTGGTTGCCGTATGCGGTCGCCCTACCTTTCCAGCACGTTCATCCGTCACGTTCCCAGTCAGTTGAAATTTTTCTAACAGATCCTTTATTGTATCGCTTTTCGGTCCTTTGGTTACATTAAACCTCCATTGAAAACTTGGTTTTGTTGCAACAACACTGTGCTCTAGGCGGTGGAATCCCAACACCAGAAAAATCCTCTGTTCTAAGGAATAAGCCATGTTGTCCACAGCACACTTGCACGTTGTGAACAGCACGCGCTTACAGCAGAAAGACGACGTACAGAATGGCGCACCGACAGACTGCGTTGTCTTCTGTATCTTTCACATCACTTGCAGCGCCATCTCTTGTTGAAAATTGTAACTACTGTGATTTCGAAAGTTTGTCCGCCTGAAAATGTACTGTTGTCGCAAGCATATTGCAACAAACGGTGTATTTCTATCGCTGCTCGTTTAGTTTGTATTGCCGTTTCAAATATACCGGCCATTTTTGAAACACCCTGTAGCTCTACAGAGGGAAAAATGCTAGGAGGTAAGGATCGAAGAAGATATGTGTACTTTCTTTACAGTGGCGTGCGGTGGAAGAATGCTTTATGAAAAGGCGTGGCACAGCACTTTGGCACACCAAATAATGTGTCTTACATTTCCTGTAACACACGTTTTATGTTATTAAATGAAACGATAAGTTTACTGTTACCAGTCACTGTTTATTTGTTTCCACGACGCGTTTCGAAGGTTTAAACCTCCATCATCAGGTGGATATACATCAGTTAATATGGCATTTGTGTGTTTGTGTTGTGTTACGATTTCTTTGGAGGAAGTTGTGACACTGTCTAGTGGAGAAAACAAAACAGTATTTCAGAACTTGGTCTATTTTGACAAAAATTGAACTTGTATCTAGCAGTAAAAATAAATTAAGTAAGATAAAGTACCTCCAGTGGTCACAGGATCCTTTCACAGTCGTAACACATCACATGAACACTATCATATTGTATAAACAAATATGGCGTCGTAATCTATTAGGTGCATGGATCGTACAGCAAAAGAGAAAACGTTCTCACAAAGTCCAGAGAATATACGTCCTAACAACATTATTACAGAAAACTTTTTTGAAGGATTTGCAGACTTCAGGAAGATGTGCGCTACAACATGAACATACTTTTGAAAATTCGATTTTTTTTTTTAAATATTGACCCGTTTCGCAAATATCGTAGATCCGGGCTGATGCGCAGAGCACTCTGAGCTATAGTGGATAGTCTCCACGTGACCCGTGTTTACATTTAGTGATTTTGCTATTTCCCCTTCGTTTACTCTCACGTCAAATGAAAAAACGGATATCTGTGGCCGGGAGCTATGAAGGGAATTAAATACATTCACACAATTACGGAAGGCTAAACTATGTCATTAGTTTCAGATTTTATTTCCACCTTTCTGACAGCCAAGCATTAATCGCCTTGCGGAACAATTAAGTTATTTAAGTCTGTTTGCTACAGAAATCTGACGTATTACCATTTTCCGCAGAGGCAGTCAATGTATTTGAAACGAAATGTTTAATTCCACAATACTGGCTAGTTTCAAGTATTCGCTGCATTCAAAGTGTCCGTTTTCATCTTCTAGCACGTATGCCATTATGCTATTACAAAGAACCAAATACGAATTGGTGCTCCAAGAAAATTTACATCCAGAATCCACACTGAAAAGCTTAATATCAGGTCGAGGTCTACTTCATTGGGAATCTGGACATACGAATGTGTTCTTTAAGTATGCGCTTTAACTGCGCACATTTTAGTATGGTTAACGAAATTCCGATGCTCTTGGAGTATCTCTGACGTCTTATTTCTTTCATGACATAACGTTTGATGTTTCAATGTTTTACACGTACGTACATTCGGGCTTCCTACGTCATGGTAGCTGCGCAAGCGCCGTGTCGCGTGTTATCTGCGCTCTCTGGCCACTGCTGAAACGAACCTGTTTCTAACAGGTCGCGGGAATGGCGGTTTGAAAATATCCTTATACGTAAGTTGGACTATGTGCGAATATGTACCATGAATTTCTAAAATCACAGCGCGTTTGACTCTCAGTTATAAATCAACTGTTTGATGACGAGCCATTCAGAAGAATTTCGAACCCTAAAGGACATTTATGTCATTATTAAAAATTTTACTGGCCCATTTGTGTGTGATATCTCAGTGTAACACGCGCAAAATAGATGAACATTATATGCGAAAGCTTAGCTTCTCTTGCAGGTTATTAACCTTAGGGACCAGCATTACATGTCAAAGCTATTCTTTTCTGGTAGAAACACTATTTATATTAATTTAAGCTATTAACTTTTCCTGTGTGTGTTCGTGCTACTTAACAGTGACGTTGCTGTTGGCTGACTACATCACGTGTCCTATGCTCTGAATATCCTCTGTCATCTGCTGGCGAGATCAAGTGACGTGAGGGATGACTGGCTTACAAAACGCATCGCAATCTCGATTTCAATGACTCGGTAAGTAACATGCGGTGTTTGGTGGAATTACAGTGTATACTTTCGTAATACGAAAATACACAGCGTACATGTTGCTGCACATCAAAGACATTTCCAAAACGTGTCTTTTTCTCTGGGTTTCGTTTTCTAAAGTGCCGTGAAATTCTACGCCCGTGTATGAATCCATCTTTTTGACAAGCAATAGCATGAAGCTTAAGATATCCGAAAATAAAGCTTAGTTTCTAGGTGACTGTCCTATTCCGAAATGGCGTAACATCTGCTTTATAAACACTAACCAAACAATAAAACAACGCATACTATTCACATTCAAAATAATAAATGTGAAAATCATTAAGTTAAATTACACTTTTTTTTTATAACATAGCTTCTCTTTTCATTCATGTACAGTAATCATATTAAGAAACGCAAGTAAGCCTACAACATTTTGAATAAAAAAAAGGCGTAGATTGACAGTTATTAGACATATACATAAATTTGATGCGGGTATAATTGCAAGCAATCTGTCTGACATATCACTGGTAGTGTACTGGTGAACGGGAGGGCTGGGAAGCATGGTGACTAAATAGTAACGGTTCGAAACACCTTGAAAGACAACATTTGTTGTACTTCGTTATTTATTCGAATTATTTGGCATTATTAGTGAGTCTATAGTCACAGTGTCTATTATCCACAATGATTCCCTTTGAGTGCATGGAAATTAGCAGGATGGGTATATTACCCATACTAACGGAATGTGGGAATCCCAGTAGCATATCCGTTGTTTCTGCAGTTCGCTCCCATCTCCAGTTCCGTTCGTGTTGGCTCTTCTGTCTTCAGCTATGGCCGTCCTCAGCCAATTGAAAAGTATATAGTCACACGACACGAAAGCAGCGCATTTGCTTCAGGACATTCGAAACTACCAAGACACCTAAGTGATAGTTTCGAACTTTCTGCGATATGATTACCGCTCTCGCACCTCATTTATGTTTGTACGGGCATACTTATGCAGTAGACATTCAAGATGGTAAAATGTGTAGGTTTCTTAGATTACAAAACACAAACTGTTTCACTGTTTCGAAACAGCGTATCGAAACATTGCATTGCGCCGTTTCATTTGTTTCGAAACAGTTACGTATTTCAATTTGCCCATCTCTACAGTGTACCCTACCAGGAACGAATAGCTCTGTGTTACCATCACACGCTTGTGTTTCACGCGGGACAAAAGTAATGAGACACCGCCCCATTTGACAAGGTAACCGCAGTCTAAAGGCACAACTCGCCTCTAGCAAGCAGTCAGTGTACGGAATGAAGCTGTCTCTTGCTACAGGATAGCACCATGCCCCGTAAAGGTAGGGAAACGACAGTGGAAGAGCAGAGGTTTATTGTGCGGCTGCGTAGAGAGGGAAATATAGTCTTGCCCGCCTATGTATTTCGAAAAACTGCTTCATACACTGTTCACTACTGCATGAACACAAGCAGTCAGCATTTCAACGTAATGACGCGGTATTTACGACCTAAGTAGCTTAAAATTGAAACAGTTTTACTTTAGTGTTTCGTCTACATTGAATTCAGTTATTAGGTACGATTAAAATTAAACAGGACGGTTCTCACATCGTGTTTTGGTTGAAAGGCAAACGATTTCCGGCAGAAAAGGGAATGAAAAGTGGAACCAAATGTAAACAACAACAGAATGTTATCTCAACGTGAACAACTGTCTGACGATGAAGCTGTCAGTTTGAAACCGGTAACGGTGCTATTTGTATGAAAAAATGCTCTATTACAATAGGCTGCTTGCTGTTTCCTTCTCTGCAAGAATCCACCTGTATTTTGCACACAGCCATGATCAGAATTTCAGTTTCCACCAAAATAGAACTTATGTTTTTATTTTCAGTAATATGACTGGACGCTAAAAACTTAACGCTCAGGACACCATATTTCCCATTTTTATTCAAATAGTCTTTAGAAGTGGTATTCTATATGACCACTCTCTGTAATCATCTATAAATTTCCGCATGCTTGCTTTCTAGTTAATAGACATTGCTGCACTGAAACCGCACTGAAATTTAGCCTCAGCATGTCAGCAAGCGAAACAAACATAGGTCCCAGCTGGATGTCGTCTGCGAAACAGCGACGAGAGATTCCCACCTAATCCGAGATGCAATGCGTTATGAAGCGTGCTCTCCATTTCGAAGAAATTGAACATGCATGAATACGCGTGTGTGCTTGCGCTGACAGAAATGTAAGCGCTAGCCAAAGTTGGAGAGAAAATGGCAATGAGTGCAGGCCTTTCCGAAGCTTTTGTGAACGAACGAAAGGCCACTGGTTAGTGGTGTGGCGACGCGCGCGGCATCTGCCCGCCGAAAATGTAAGCTCGGCAAGCCCCAACCGTCACGTCTCGCTCCCGCCGTGTTATGTAGCTGGCTGGTAATAACGGAAATAGCCAAATGGAACAGAAAGAGGATTACATACTGAGAGAAACATGTTTTGTACTTTCTATGGAGTAGTAGATTACAACATGAATATATTGTCTGATCGATAAAACGTTGACAGCCCTAGTTTTGTACTCATTTTTTTTTAAATTTTGTGTTACATTTTGATAACTTCAAAACAATGCTATTTTTACTTGCTGACAGCGACTTGTTGAGTGGATCCCGTACGGTTGAAAATGATTAAAATGACATCAGCGTCATGAAAAATATCGTGGAAGAGAGGGGTGCAAGACGCTTTGAGAAGAGGCAAGGTGGTCACCCCCTCAGAAGCGCAGAGCTCTCGGCTGGGAGTGTTGGCGCGCTCCTGTAATCCAAGCTACTGGGAGGCCGTTGTGTGGGAGAGATCTGTGGTACAACTGCAGGTTCGGCCGTTTCGTGAGCTCAGAAGCGTCCGCGATGCCTTCGTCAACCTGTGGACTCAACGGAGATGGCAGTGCAGAGAACTTCGGCGAAACGTCGATCCAGAGCTACAGAAGACGCAACTCACGCTCGGGAAACCGCAGCAGCCAGAAGTAGCTTCCTTCGGAAGTACAAACCCAATTGACGGAAATTCCGTGACAATGGTCAAGACTGATCGGTAACACTGCGCAAGCAGAACTTCGAGAAGACGAGCCTTGGATAGGCGATGTGCTGAAACAACTCCGCGCGCATTGAAGAAGAGTGTACAGCAAACCGTTGGTATCGTTCAACCACACAACAATTTTTTTTCCTATAATTTCTTTTTACTTTCATTAACATTCTTGATTTTGCGACGTTTCACTCGTGTTCTCTTTACAAATCCAGGTGTCGCACCGAGTGACAGGTATCACTGCTAGCAATGGGATGCCGCGATCTTGGCATCTCGGAGTTGCATCAAACACTGTACACCTTTAGTGGGCCATTAAAACAACATAATGTGCGAATAGTAAGGCGCACTACTCTGGCGATTCCGAGAAAGTCGCAAGAGAGATTTTTTACATGTCTTATGTAACTGGTTTAGTACCTATGTGTATGTGGTCAAGCGGTTAGCGTTCGTGCTATGGTAGACAAACGTGTATGAGGTAAACGTTCGACAACTTAATTTTTTTCATCAATCGTCATATTATTCAATTTAGATGTTTGGCAAGTAACATAATTTAAAAAAAAAACGGCGTGCATATAGTTTTCGTGAACTTCATTTTACTTGTCCACTTGCCATTTTTAATTTATTTTAGTTGTTAGAACAAACATATTTATAACATATTTATAACTGTCGACATGTAAATGAAGAAACGTCTGGAGTTTTCCTGAAAATGTGTACCTGCCGAGATCTGCGAAACCCCCTTTATACGTGCAATCTCGTACGATACCCGGAACTTAACTTTTGACCTCTACGCTTCGATCTGCAGACACAGAGGCAGGCCCCATTTGGCAGTCAGTTTGCTAATGTAGCACGAACGAATAATGTAGGTGCAAAATGTTTTTAATATTAGAGAATTTAGGCTTCTACTACAAAAATGAAGGTTCGAGCGAGAATCGAGTTGTCGCCTCCTACACGTTTGTTTTACATAGCTCCAACACAAACCACTTGACCTCCACGAACACTTACGAGGGTGGTCCCCCGAGCCAACAAAGGAAACACAAATATTTTGGAAAAATTTGTGCACTTTATATATTTTTTTTAAATTTAGCTTTATATTTTGATAACTTCAAAACAATGCGAGTTTTTCCTTGGTGAGAGTGACTTGTTGAGTGGATCCCGAGCGGTTAAAACTGATTAAAATGACATCAGCGTCATGAAAAACATCGTGGAAGAAGGGGGGGTGCAGGACGCCTCAAGAAGCGGCAAGGTCAGGTCACCCCCTCAGAAGCGCAGAGCTCTCGGCTGGGAGTGTTGGCGCGCTCCTGTAATCCAAGCTACTGGGAGGCCGTTGTGTGGCAGAGATCTGTGGTACAACTGCAGGTTCGGCCGTTCCGTGAGCTCAGAAGCGTCCGCGATGCCTTCGTCCACCTGTGGACTCAACGGAGATGGCAGTGCAGAAAACTTCGGCGAAACGTCGATCCAGAGCTACAGAAGACGTAACTCACGCTCGGGAAACCGCAGCAGCCAGATGAAGCTTCCTCCGGGAGAACAAACACAATTGACGGAAAAGTCCGTGACAATGGTCAAAGCAATTGATCGGTAACACTGCGCAAGCAGAACTTCGAGAAGACGAGCCCTGGATTGACGATGTGCTGACGTTGAATCCGCGCGCATCGAAGAAGAGTGCACAGCAAACGTTGGTATCGCTCAACCACACAACATTTTTTTTAAAATTTCATTAACATTTTTGGTTTTGCGACGCTTCACTCTTATTCCTTTACAAATGAAAATACGTGTGTCGTGTAATCACCCCAAGTTATTTCCCGCACCGCTGCAAAGATGAGTGACAGGTATCACTGATTTTCCAAAACACGTGAAATCACTAGCAATGGGAGGCCGCAATGTTTGAATCGCGGTTTTACTTCAGACTCTGTACACCTTTTGTGGGCCATTAAAACAACAAAATGTGCGAATAGTAAGGCGCACCACTCTGGCAATTCCGAGAAAGTCGCAAGACAGATTTAACGGGTCTGTTATACAGGGCGTTACAAAAAGGTGCGCCCAAACTTTCAGGAAACATTCATCACACACAAATAAAGAAAAGATGTTAAGTGGACATGTGTCCCGAAACGCTTGATTTCCACGTTAGAGCTCATTTTAGTTTCTTCCACCTACGCTCAATGGAGCACGTTATCATGATTTCATACTGGTTAATCTACCTGTGCTGCTAGGACATGTGCCTTTACAAGTACGACACAACATGTGGTTTATGCACGATGGAGCTCCTGCACATTTCAGTCCAAGTGTTCGTACGCTTCTCAACAACAGATTCGGTGACCGATGCATTGGTAGAGGCGGACTTATTCCGTGGCCTCCACGCTCTCCTGACCTCAACCCTCTCGACTTTCATTTATGGGGGCATTTGAAAGCTCTCGTCTACGCAACCCCGGTACAAAATGCAGAGACTCTTCGTGCTTGTATTGTGGACGGCTGTGATACAATACGCCATTCTCCAGGGCTGCATCAGCGCATCAGGGATTCCGTGCGACGGAGGGTGGTTGCATGTATCCTCGCTACCGGAGGACATTTTGAATATTTCCTGTAACAAAGTGTTTGAAGTCACGCTGGTACGTTCTGTTGCTGTGTGTTTCCATTCCATGATTAATGTGATTTGAAGAGAAGTAATAAAATGAGCTGTAACATGGAAAGTAAGCGTTTCCGGACACGTGTCCACATAACATATTTTCTTTCTTTGTGTGTGAGGAATGTTTCCTGAAAGTTTGGCCGTACCTTTTTGTAACACCCTGTATAACTGGTTTAGTATCTATGCGTATATATGGTGAAGTGGTTAGCGCTCATGCTATGGCAGACAAACGTGTATGAGGCGACCGTTAGACACCAGTTCAAACTTAATTTTTAATCTATTTTTTTTCATCAATGGTCATATTATTCAATTTATATGACGTTTGACAAGTATTATAATTTAAAAAACAACGTGCATATGCGTGAAGTTTTAGTGAACTTCATTTTACTTGACCACTAGCCATTTTTAATTAAATTTAGTTGTTAGAACAAACGTATTTATAACTGTCGATATGTAAACGAAGAATCGCATAGAGTTTTCCTGAACATGTGTACCTGCCGAGATCTGCGAAAGCCCCGCTTTATACGTGCAACCTCGTACGGAACCCGGAAGTTACTACGCACCTCTACGCTTCGAGCTGCAGACACGGAGGCAGGTCCCATTTGGCAATCAATTTGCTAATGTAGCACGAACGAATAATGTAGGTGCAAAATGTTTTTAATATTACAGAATTTACACTTGTACCACAAAAATGAAGGTTCGAGCGAGAGTCGAACTGTCGCCACCTACACGTTTGTTTTACGTAGCTCCAACACAAACCACTTTATCTCCACGAACTCTTACGAGGGTGGTCCTGTTAAGTATCCGACCCAACAAAGGAAACAAACATTTTGGAAAAACTGTATTTTTCCACACACTCCTTTCAGCTATATACACTTTTCCTAATGATGTTCAATACGTTCGATACCCTTTTTATAACGAGATCTGTCTAAATCCTCGATATAGCCATTAACTGCTCAGCCGGCCGGTGTGGCCGAGCGGTTCTAGGCGCTACAGTCTGGAACCGTGAGCCCGCTACGGTCGCAGGTTCGAATCCTGTCTCGGGCATGGGTGTGTATGATGTCCTTAGGTTAGTTAGGTTTAAGTAGTTCTAAGTTCTAGGAGACTGATGACCTCAGATGGTAAGTCCCATAGTGCTCAGAGCCATTTAACTGCCGACATCACTCTTCGACCACCGAGTCATTTTTTTTCAAGTTTGAGAACAGAAAATAATCCCAGGGGGCTAAATCTGGCGAATAGGGTGTATGAGGTAGCAATTCAAACCTTAATTCATCAATTTTGGAAATTGCAGTAACGAACTAGTGAGCTGGTGCATTCTCGTGAAGAAACAACACTTGCTTCTTGGCCAAATGCGGGCGTTTTTGCTTGGTTTCTTCGCCCAAATGTTGCAAAACGTTGGCATAATACTCGCCGTTGACAGCTTTTCCTCTTTCAAAGTAGTCAATGAAAATCATCTCACGCGCATCTCGAAAAAACCGACGCCATGACGTTGCCTGCAGATGAAACGGTCTTCGCCTTCTTTGGAGTAGGTTCTCTAGTGTGTGTCCATTGTTTTAATTGTTCGTTTATCTAGGGAGTGAAGTAGTGGTCCTATGTTTTATCCATGGTTATGAAACGGCGCAAAAATTCAGCTTTGTTATTGCAAAACTTCGCTAAACACTCAATTGAAACACCTTCACTACACTGTTTTTCATCGAGTGTGAGCAAAGACGTCACAAACCTTGCTCACATCCAAATTTTCAAGTTTTTGGAGATGCCTACTATGTCTGCTAACTCGCACACTTTCAATCGACGAACATCCAGTACCGCATTGTGGATTTTGTTCACCATTTCTGGAGCAGTCACGTCGTTTCGACGGCCACTGCTATGCTCGTCTTGTCAGTTCGTGTGGCATCATTTAAACTCAGCTACCCAATATTTTACTGTTGTCAACGAAGGAGCAGACTTTCCCGAAGTAGAATCTAGCTCAGCTAGTGCTGAGGCCTATAAAAAAAATATATTCACAAGTTCACTCACAACGCCGGCTATTGATGGCTGCTAAACAAACACTAAACAATGTGGCGTCTTAAAACTTTAAACGTATGCTTCATAGATCGTATACTTTCTAATCCAGAGATATTTTTCAATAACGACTGCCATCTCTCGGTCAGGCCGGGTACTTGAGGGACTGTCCTACTATAACGCACGGCCCGTACACACAGATACGTCAGTCACGTAAATAAGACTGGACAACGCCCCAGGGCCTGATGGAGTCCTCACCCGATTCTGCACCGAATTTGCGGCTGAGACAGCCACTGTTTCAGGAAGAGAAGGAGCGTGTGTACAGGTCACACCCGCCTACAAGGACAGCAGAAGTGATAAAAAAATGGCTCTGGGCACTATGGGACTTATCTGAGATCAGTTCCCTAGACTTAGAACTACTTGAAACCAAACTAGCCTAAGGACATCACCCATATCCATGCCCCAGGCAGGATTCGAACCTGGGACGTAGCGGTCGCGCGGTTCCAGACTGTAGCGCCTAGAGCCGCTCGGCCACTCCGGCCGGCAGCAGAAGTGATCCACAAGACTAATTTTAAAGCTATAGTCTATAAAAACTGTTGGAAATAATTCTCATATGATGCGCTTATTTATCCTGAAAAGTCAGTACTTTAAGGTTTCTTCTGATTTTCCTTTTAGAATTGATTTATTTTTACAAAAAAAGAAAAAGAAAAAAGAAAAAGAAAAAAGAAAATGGCATCTACATGTGGCACTGGTCCCGATGGCGAGTTACCTGTAACATACAAACTAAGCCACCCAGAAACTATCGTAATTGAGTTTATATGGAAACTGTTCCATACTAGTGTTGAAATATCCAAGATTTTTTAAATAATACACTACATGGTCGAATCGTGTAAAATACACTGTTATTCATTGTTTTTCTGTGGTGTCGTCTGCAGAAAGACGTTTCGAGCGGCAGCTCGTACACTATGTGACGGGAAGTATCCGGACACATGGCTGAAAATGGACTTACAAGTTCGTGGCGTCGTCTATTGGTAATCCTGGTATTCAATATGGTGTTGATCTACCCTTAGCCTTGAGGACAGCTTTCACTCTCGCAGGCATACGTTCAATCAGGTGCTGGAAGGTTTCCTGGGTAATGGCAGGCGATTCTTCACGGAGTGCTGCACTGAAGAGACGTATCGATGTCGGTCGGTGACGCATGGCACGAAGTCGGCGCTCCAAAAAAATCCCACAGGTGTTCTGTAGGATTCAGGTCAGGACTCTGTGCAGGCCAGTCCATTACAGGGGCGTTATTGTCGTGTAACTACTCCGCCACAGGCCGTGCATTATGAACAGGTGCTGGATCGTGTTGAAAGATGCAGTCGCTATCCCCGAATTGCTCTTCAACAGTGGAAAGGAAGAAGGTGCTTAAAACATCAATCTAGGCCTGTGCTGTGATAGTGCCACGCAAAACAACATGGGGTGCAACGCCCTTCATGAAAAACACGACCACACCATAACACAACTGCCTCCGAATTTTACTGCTGGCACAACACACGCTGGCAGATGACGTTCACCGGGCATTCGCCATTCTCGCGTCCTCTCATCGGATGACCACATTGTGTACCCTTGTACACACCATTTTTCCATAGTTCAATCGTCCAGTGCTTACACTCCTTACACCAAGCGAGGCGTCGTTTGTCATTTATGATGGTGATGTGTGGCTTACGAGCAGTCGCTCGAACATGAAATCCGCCTAACTGTCATAGTACTTGCTTTGGATCCTGATGCAGTTTGGAATTCCTGTGTGATGGTCTGGATAGATATCTGTCAATTACACATTACGACCCTCTTCAACTCTCGGCGGTCTCTGTCAGTCAACAGACGAGGTCGGCCTGAACGTTTTTGTATTGTACGTGTCCTCATCACTATCACATCGGAAACAGTGGACCTAGAGATGTTTAGGAGTGTGCAAATCTCGCGTACAGACGTATGACAAGTGAATCACCTGAACACGTTCGAAGTCAGAGTGTTCCGCGGAGCGCCCCATTCTGTTCTGTGGCGATTTCTAATGACTACTGAGGTCGGTGATACGGTGTACCTGGTATTTGGAGGCAGCAGAATGCACCTAAGATGCAAACGAATGGTTTTCGGGGTGTCCGGATACGTTTTATCAGATACTATAGTTTGAAAAGCAAGCAGAGAGAGTACTCGACAGACGTGAAGGCGACACCAAAATATATGGCAATTTATTTTGGAAGACTAAAAAACGGTACAAAACTTAAGTATCTACGTGAAATAACGCAACCAAACGCAGGTGGCTTAACTACAAGACGTCTATTTGCATAAACGCAAAACTTCGAAACTATAATACTGTTTCGAAACCAGAATGCCTTGATGCATCGGAATGCTTTTCGTTAACTACAGCCGAACTATCAGATGAAACGGGAAAAAACGAAGAAAACGAAATCAGAGAAACCTTGGAAGTAAAATAAGAGAAAGGGAAATGGTAATTAAGTTGTAGTAAAGGAGTATATGAAAAAAAAAAACAGGTGGAATATTAGACACGATGAGGAAGAGAAGAGCTGCATTGTATGGACACCTAAAAAGGCTAAATGAAAACAAGTCAAAGAATTTTTAACTTCTTTGACAGGAACCCCAAAACATCAATAACTTGGATTAAAGAAGTTAAGGCAGCCCTTCTGCAGCACGAATTTCGTGATGTGAAATTATCATTCGGTGTTAGTTACGATTTCCAGCGTTTTTAACCCATTTGTGTGGTCCCAGAGATGTATTCGTCTTCACCCACGAGTTAGCCGATTTCTGGCGTTCTTTCATCCACATTTTTTAGTCTGGAACCGCGCGACCGCAGGTTCGAATCCTGCCTCGGGCATGAATGTGTGTGATGTCCTTAGGTTAGTTAGGTTTAAGTAGTTCTAAGTTCTAGGGGGACTGATGACCACAGATGTTAAGACCCATAGTGCTTAGTGCCATTTGAACCATTTTTTGAATTGTGTCCCATAGTGCTCAGAGGCATTTGAACCTGTGTGTGTGTGTGTGTGTGTGTGTGTGTGTGTGTGTGTGCGGGGGCGCGAGAGAGAGGTTATATATATTAATAAATTATTTACTCTGGTTTATTCGGATCAGTGGTGGTGTTTTTGTGGCGAACATGATCAGAGTTTTGTTTTTATAGATTTGGCCACCGAGTACCTCCTTTTTCATTGCAATGGCTCTTTGTATGTTACGGTTTAGTTGCAATGTCAGGACGTTTTTGTTGTGATTTTCACTCTAATAACTATCATGTCATATTTCAATTTGGTTAGTTGATGTTCGTATTTCACCAGGTGTTCGCCCCTAAAGTAGAAATGGCTACATATTGTAGCTACCTTATACGACTTTTTTTATTATTTATGAATTTGGCCAGCTATGGACCGCATACAACTTAAGACTTACGGTGTTTCTTTTTCTTCCGTTCTTCCCAGTACTACATTTTCTCGCCAACTGCTCGTCTGTCCATACTCTCTTGGGTCGACGCTTGGGCTCGTGTTCTTCATAGTTTTACACATATGTATAAAAAGAACTAAAGGCCACTGAGTATGCTTCACAAATAAGAGAAGCGAATCGTGTATGGCAATAAACAGACTGCCTTCAATTAACTGCATAGACGGATCATACCTCCACGAATTCTGAAGCAACTAACGAACGACGGAAAACATAAAAACGACGAAATTTTACCTTTGTTGTGACAAACCTGTTATACCTGTTGTGCTGTTCCCTCATCGTAGGTTAATTTAACATACTTACTTCACATGTGTATTTTTTGCCGATCGTTCGTAGGTCACTACCGCCCAATTCTTACTGTGACGTAGAGCTACCACGATTTGAGTGTATTTCACTTCTGAAGATAGTTTAAGGGGAGTCGTACCGCCCAAAATGACAAAGTTTGACATTTTTACTTTTATGCAAATTTGGAAAATATGGATGTTTATATTTAATTTGGTGTTTTCTTGAAATATTCGACGATTTACTATTTTAAATAAATATTTGAAAATAATCTTGCAATGACATTTCCGAGAATTTTGTTTTCCATCATTTCGCATATTGGCAATTTAGATGGTATGAAGAGAACTGTTTGGGATTTTTTTTTTCCCCAAGCTATCTACAGATGCTGAACGAATACACAACCTGTGTTCCACTGAATGGTGTGAATACTTGAAGGCAAAACAGGAGGGTAAAGTAGACACTCTCTCGCAGAAAATTACTGTACCAAATGCTGTTATGCTTGCCATGAAACCTGTGTTCCAGGATCTTGCCCAACCAGAGCTGTTAAAGGAATGTCTCAAGGGCAAAACACAAAATGCGAATGAATCGTTTAACAATGTTGTATGGTAAAGGATACCAAAAAATGCGTTTGTTGGAAGGTCAGTCTTTGCACTTGGTGTTGTTGATGCCGTTCTTACTTTTAATGATGGCTATTCTGGAAGCCTACAGATTTTGGAACATCTTGGCATTCATAAAGATTACAACAGCACTAAACGTGTGCGGCACCTGGACCAACTGCGAATCATGAAGGCAGAGACTGCAACAAACAATATGTCAAGAGAAGGCAGATCCAAGACGAGGAGGGCAGCACTGGGTGAGAAAGCGGGAGGAGATGAGGAGTACCATCCAGGAGGATTCTAACATTTCTTATGTATCAGTTGGCTGTATATTAAAATGCTTTCTTTAAACGCAATTTTCTCAACATGACATTTTTCAGTAAAAAAATCCCCTTTTTCTCAGAAACTTCTGAGTCTACATCAGTGATTTACTTACCGCATAACACTGATAGTACAATGACGATGTAGCTCTGCCTTAGTGGTATTTACTGTAATAGTTAAAATTCAAGAAATTAAAATTGTGTAAATTCACACCAAAAAATTCTGTGTTTAGGGAAAAATAACTTTTTTCCAGTTATTTTAAAGTGATTGTAGAGCAATAGTGTCACAAAACATGGGAGAACACGTGATAAAACACACATACTCAACAGTTCCTGAGAAAACGGGGCATTTATATGGCAAATTTAACATTGTCGAGATAGGGCGTCACGACTCCCTTGAACTGTCGGACCCGGTGAAGTGGACCAAACAAAGGTCTTCTTGTGCAGCTCACGACTGACGTTTCGTATTTGCTGAAACAATGCTGCGATTCTCCATCTCCGTCGCTAATTGTACTGTTCAGAGGAGAAGTCAGATAGTTCGCCGGCAGCGGGACCGAGGCCGAACACATCAGCGGGCGCCGCGACGCTCTGCTAATGACACACGGCAGTGCGGGCGGCGTCGTCACACTTGGAGCCGGGACTGCGACGCAGCGGGAAACTGCGAGATTCTCGCCTGCCAGCCAGCCAGCCGGGGGTCCGCGTGCCAAACTGCAACCGCTGCAATCCGGTTCCACCGGGCGGCGAACAGCCCGGGTCTGCGAGCGCCGGGCGATGTTCCCTAGGCGGGTAGCAGCACACCGCGCGCCACGGCGTTCAACAGCCACACGTTCTCCCAATACGTAGCACATGCCGAGATGCGGCGCGCAGCGATTCTCAACTCGTCAATAGCTTAAGGGAGGGGGGGGGGGGGGCGTCAAAGTGGCCGACATTGAGCAGCAGAGGCGCCACAGGCCATTTTAATTTCCGCTTTCCACACTTTTACAAATAAATTCGTGAAACTTTGTCAGCACGACCAGCAAGGATTGAGGATTTCGACTCATAGCAGGGGAACATCAAAAACACGACAACATCTTTTTACATGTGATATTTCATTTTTTAAGACTTTTATCCATTGTGGATGTGGAACACTGCGACTGTGGTGTGAAAAGGTTTTCAGAAATTACTGCAACCAGTCACCTTTTATGTAGATGTATTTTATTTAACCATGAACGGTTTCGAGCTGCCTAGCAACTCATCATCAGATGGTATATACATTCAGTGCTTTTTTGTACCCATTGTGTGGGTGGCTGAGTATCTGTGGCTAGACAGAAACGAGAACAAATAATCGCTGCATGTGGTACAGTAACACGAAATATTTACAGCATAATTTATGTTTAACGTATAAGAGCAAATAATCACTACATGTGGTACAGTTACACGAAATATTTACAGTTTAATTTACGTTTTGAGGTGTTACTTACAGATAAATCTTTCTGCAGGTATATATATCTCTTTTAGAACGTATTCTTGAAACCATTGTTCTTGTTTTTCACAATTTCACAATTTAAAACTTTCTCTAGATGTATATTGTGCCTCATAAAAGTAATATACATCTAGAGAAAGTTTTAAATTGTGAAATTGTGAAAAACAAGAACAACAATGGTTTCAAGAATACCTTCTAAAAGAGATATATATACCTGCAGAAAGATTTATCTGTAAGTAACACCTCAAAACGTAAATTAAACTGTAAATATTTCGTGTAACTGTACCACATGTAGTGATTATTTGCTCTTATACGTTAAACATAAATTATGCTGTAAATATTTCGTGTTACTGTACCACATGTAGCGATTATTTGTTCTCGTTTCTGTCTAGCCACAGATACTCAACCACCCACACAATGGGTACAAAAAAGCACTGAATGTATATACCATCTGATGATGAGTTGCTAGGCAGCTCGAAACCGGTCATGGTTAAATAAAATACATCTACATAAAAGGTGACTGGTTGCAGTAATTTCTGAAAACCATTCCATTTTTTCACTTACTAATGGCAGATCCCTTAATCGGGCATGTAGGTTCGAAAATTTAAAAAGGGAAATGGATAGGTTAAAGTTAGATATAGTGGGAATTAGTGAAGTTCGGTGGCATGAGGAACAAGACTTCTGGTCAGGTGACTACAGGGTTATAAAACACAAAATCAAATAGGGGTAATGCAGGAGTAGGTTTAATAATTAATAGGAAAATAGGAATGCGGGTAAGTTACTACAAACAGCATAGTGAACGCATTATTGTGGCCAAGATAGATACGAAGCCCACACCTACTACAGTAATACAAGTTTATATGCCAACTAGCTCTGCAGATGACAAAGAAATTGAAGAAGTGTACGATGAAATAAAAGTAATTATTCAGATAGTGAAGGGAGATGAAAATTTAATAGTCATGAGTGAGTCAGAGACAGCAAAGGACTTGGAAGAGCAGTTGAACGGTATGGATAGTGTCTTGAAAGGAGGATATAAGATGAACATTAACAAAAGCGAAACGAGGACAATGGAATGTAGTCGAATTAAGTCGGGTGATGCTGAGGGAATTAGATTAGGAAGTGAGAGGCTGAACGTAGTAAAGGAGTTTCGCTATTTGGAGAGCAAATTAACTGATGATGGTCGAAGTAGAGAGGATATAAAATGTCGACTGGCAATGGCAAGGAAAGCGTTTCTCAAGAAGAGAAGTTTGTTAACATCAAGTATAGATTTAAGTGTCAGGAGGTCATTTCTGAAAGTATTTGTATGGAGTGTAGCCATGTATGGAAGTGAAACGTGGACGATAAATAGTTTGGACAAGAAGAGAATAGAAGCTTTCGAAATATGCTGCTACAGAAGAATGCTGAAGATAAGGTGGATAGATCACATAACTAATGAGGAAGTATTGAATAGGGTTGAGGAGAAGAGAAGTTTGTGGCACAACTTGACCAGTAGAAGGGATCGGTTGGTAGGACATGTTCTGAGGCATCAAGGGATCACAAATTTAGTATTGGAGGGCAGCGTGGAGGGTAAAAATCGTAGAGGGAGACCAAGAGATGAATACACTAAGCAGATTCAGAAGGATGTAGGCTGCAGTAGGTACTGGGAGATGAAGAAGCTTGCACAGGATAGGGTAGCATGGAGAGCTGCATCAAACCAGTCTCAGGACTGAAGACTACAACAAAAACAATGGCAGTATTTGTTGCTACAAGTACCCTTTTCTGCAGAAGTAAGAGTGTCTTCTATGAATGTTGCACGGCATACAAACCATACTTACAGGTGTGTGAAACCCTATAATTAATTTAATTTATAAAAAATGATTGATCTATTACATTTTAAACATGTTAAAAACTTCAAATTTATAGTTAATCTCAATATTTGCCACAGTTTTTTTTAAGAGGTTTGGAAAATCCTAAAGTTTTGCATTAAGGAGTTTGTGTTTCATAAGCATACCAAGTTTGAAAGTAATAGGATGTTTGTTTTGGATGTTACATGCTTATAAGTACAAAAATTTGTGTTAATCGGTAAATGGCCATTAAAATTTCTGCTCGTATTTGGCATTATTTTAGAACTATCGAACACCATAAGCAGGTTCTTTAGATTTTTTTCAGTCACTTTTCTTCCTTTTAACATTCCTTATGTGTGTTTGGCAATCTTTCCCCATACACATTGGTTAAAACTTTCATTTCGATTTTGGATACCGCCATCAACTCATTCTTCGATTTCCATAGTCTGTTTCACGTATGACGACCTCTGGCGCAAATATAAACATTCGAGTTCTACAGAGTGAAACACACTTACGTATGACAGAAGAATGCTGTGAAAAGCGGGTGTGGAGCTTCATCTTGTTGGTGTACACACACACACACACACACACACACACACACACACACACACACACACACACACACACAAAGAGAGAGAGAGAGAGAGAGAGAGAGAGAGAGAGAGAGAGAGAGAGAGAGAGAGAGGAGAGAGAGAGAGGAGAGAGAGAGAGAGAAGAGAAGAGAAAAAAAAGAGAGAGAGAGAGAAAGAAAAAAAAAAGAGAGAGAGAGAAAGAAAAAAAAAGAGAGAGAGAGAAAGAAAAAAAAAGAGAGAGAGAGAAAGAAAAAAAAAAAGAGAGAGAGAGAAAGAAAAAAAAAGAGAGAGAGAGAAAGAAAAGAGAGAGAGAGAGAAAGAAAAGAGAGAGAGAGAGAAGAAAGAAAAGAGAGAGAGAGAGAAAGAAAAGAGAGAGAGAGGAGAGAGGAAGAGAAGAGAGAGAGAAGAGAGAGAGAGAGAGAGAGAGAGAGTAAGGAAGAGAGAAGAGAAGAGAGAGAAGAGAAGAGAGAGAGAAGAGAAGAGAGAGAGAGAGAAGAGAGAGAGAGAGAAGAGAAGAGAGAGAGAAAAAAAGAGAGAGAGAGAAAAAAAGAGAGAGAGAGAGAAAAAAGAGAGAGAGAGAAAGAAAAAAAGAGAAAAAAAGAGAGAAAAAAAAGAGAAAGAGAGAAAAAAAGAGAGAAAGAGAGAAAAAAAGAGAGAAAAAAGAGAAAAAGAGAGTATTCCTAAGGGACCAAACTGCAGAGGTCATCGGTCCCTATTCTTACACACTAACTAAAGTAAATTAAACTTATGCTGACAACACTACCAATACCCATGTCGGGGGGATGACTTTAATCTCCGGCAGGATGGGCCGCGCAATCGTGACATGACGCCTCAAACAAAGAGGCCACTCCGTGCTGCCATCTTGGTACACTTAAGACCAAATAACGTGCCTTTATAATCTCTCAAATATGTATGTTTTGTGCATCACACAACGGAGGAAGATATGCGCTACAGAACAGGCATATTTTTGAAATAGCAATTTGTTTTAAATTTTTGATGACCAAGCCCCCTTAACCTTCCATTGCTACTATTCGGTCCCCCACATCCAAAGCTATGCTGGTAATCACTTTTTCTCAGGTTTAGAACACTATACCGCGTTTCGCATAGTTTCTTTTCTTTCACTGTTGTGAATTTTATTCTTGAATATGGGTTGAGGTTCACAGTCTGACGGTTAATTAGACGTGTCTGGGTCTGCCAAAACCGCCGTACCAAGTAGTCAAGTAATGTTTGCGTCAGGTGTGGATTCAGACTCCTAACCATTTCACGAGTGTACGGTATCAGAAATCCGCAAAGACATGAAACCTCCGGCATCGCTGCGGCCGGGAAAAGATCCTGCAAGAACGAGACCAACGACGACTCAAGAGAATCTTTCAACGCGACGGAAGTGCAAACCTTCTGAAAAAGGCTGCAGATTTCAATTCTGGGGCATGAATTAGCGTCAGCGTTCGAGCAATTCAACGAAGCATCTTCGATACGGGCAAGACAAAAAAAAGCTTTACGCCTCGCCTGAAGTCATCAACACCGGCATTGGACTGTTGCAGACAGGAAACATTTTGGGACCTTAACTTTTCCCGGCGAATTTAATGTCCAAAGAACTTACGAGTTTGCTGCCGGTTGACGTCATTGACCACCGCTGATATTTCGACAGGAGCACACCGTGCCATTCTCAAGGCGCAAATGCAAGGAGGAAGCAATGTGCAAGCCAATGTAATACCTCGGTTCACAGAAGAAGAACACGGAAGACACCACACACAGAACAAGTGCTACCTCACCAGTTGATTAATAGTCACTATCGATATTTCTGATGTTGGTCATCTTTGTATTGACACTTATTCTGTGTATGGTATCTTCCTTGTTTCTCCTCTGTGAACCGATGTATTACATTCGCTTGCACATTGCATTTGTGTCTTTAGACTAGGAGGGTGTGCTCCTGTCGAAATATCTGCGGTGGTCGATGACGTCAACCGGTAGCAAACCCGTAAGTTACTTTAACAGGAAACATGTTGCCTGGTCGGACGAGTCTCTTTTGAAACTGTATCGAGCGGATGGACGTGTACGGGCGTGGAGACAATGTAGTGGATTCATGCACCCTGCGTGTCAGCAAGGGACTGTTCAGAGCTGGTGGAGGCTCTGTAATAGTGTGGGGCGCGTGCAGTTGGAGTGATATCAGACCCCTGCTACGTGTAGATACGATCCTGACATGTGACATCTACATAAGCATCCTGTCTGATCACCTGCATCCATTCATGTCCATCGTGCACTCCGACAGACTTGCGCAATTCCAGCAGGACAATGCAACATCCCACAGAGTGGATCCAGGATCACTCTGCTGAATTTGAGCACTTCCGCTGGCCACCATACTCGGCAAACATGAACATTATTGAGCATATCTGTGATGCCTTGTAACGTGCTGTTCAGACGAGATCTCCACCTCCTCGTACTCTTACGGATTTATGGACAGTCCTGCAAGATCCATAGTGTCAGTTGCCTCCAGCACTACTAGAGACGTTAGTCTGAGTCCGTGCCACTTCGTGTTGCAGCACTTCAGCGCTCTCGCTTGGACCCTACACGATATTATTTACTTATTTATTTATTTAACCTGATCAGATTAGGGACATCAGAACCTCTCTGACATCGGACCAGTGTTCCACACATGCAGCATTTCACACAGAGTTACATCATGACAATAGTTTAAATAAGAAAATTACATTACTCTAGTGACAACATCAATAAAGAGTAATGACTAAGACCTAATAAAGTAAATGCTGGCACTATAAAATCAATAATAGTAACAGTAAAAAAATCAAATAATAATGACAAACATGAGAAAGATAGGCAATAGTAATGAAGGTTTGTGCAGATGTACATTAATATCTTGGTAAGTGAAGTAGATGTTTACTAGTATGGCGAGTTTTGGGGAAGGGAGACTTAAGGAGGGAGGGGGGAAAGAGGGAAGTAATGAGGTGAAGTGCATTCCTGTACAGAGGAAGGCATTACTGTTGCTTAAGTAACTTTTTTTTTTAAGCGGGACGTTTTAAGTTCTCTAACATAACGGGGGAGGTTATTCCAGAGTCGGGTTCCCGCTACGGTAAAGGACTTGGATAAGGTGACTGAGCGATGCAGTGGAACAGAGGATTTTATTATGATGGGAACGTGTGTTTCTGTCATGTTGCTCCGACATGAGCGTTAGGGACGAGGTATGAGGGACAGTGTACATTTATAAGGCAGTAGATGAGACAGAGCGTATGGAGATTTCTGCGTTTGGCTGCACGCAGCCAGGACAATATTGCATATGCTGGTGTAATGTAATCAAAAAGTCGAACGTCACAGATATATCGGACGCAGGCACTCATGACCAATTCCAGACGTCGCGAATTTTCCTGAGAGAGGCCTTGTAGGATAATATCGCTGTAGTCAATGGTTGGGAGTATAAGCGTTTGTACTAATATCTTATTCAGATCTAAAGGGAAGAGTTTTTTGTATTTTTCTAGGGCATGAAGGGTTGCTGATGCTTTTTTGCACACTGCAGTTACGTGCTCTGTCCAATTTAGGTTTTCATCTATTGTTACTCCCAACCTCTTTGCTGAGGGAGAGAAGTTAATATTTGTTCCATTTAGGATAAGAGGTGGTACGGATTCCCGATGTTTTGGGCTAATGAGCTTAGAGTGACCAACAAGTACCGCTTGGGTTTTAGATGGGTTTGGTTTTAGACCTATGTCCTGTGCCCATTTTGACAGTGCATCGAGGTCAGTATCGAAATTTTCAATAGCTTTCTTGAGATTGCTTGGTTTCGCACTTATATACAGCTGAAGGCAGGTGTATCAGTTTCTTTGGATCTTCAATGTACATGCAACCCAAGTCAATCTGAAGCCTTTTTGTATTCGCAGTCATTAGGATACGGGAAAGAAAATTGGGCGTAATAGAGCCATTGTAGCAAAGGTGATGTGAATGCAGTAGCAATGCAGGGCTAATGGCCAACTCCGACTGATCGTTGAAGTCTACACAGCCTTCCTTCCCCCGCACAGCGGTTTACAGAATAGATACGCGGGTGGAGGCGTGCAGGTTTTTTGTTTTTCCTGTCTCCGGGCTGGGTCGAACAATAGCCGCCCACAGTGGGTGCTGCTGTGAGCAGCTCTGCAGGCAGACAGGCAGTCGGTACGTCCCTATCTGCCCGGTGCGACCGCTGTGGGCGTGGCAGCTGGCCCTCGTCTGCAGCTGCCTCCGCTCTCTGCCAAGGACGCTGAGCCGCGCGTGCTGCCACCTGGCCGCGGTCTCTCACTCCACAATAGGCGCCGCGCGCGCGAATCTGCGCACCGCTGATTCGGGGCCCCACTTCCGCGAGGAGAGCTCCGGATGCGGAAACCGGGACTTTCCGTTCGCACGCAGCCGTGTCGCAGGCGGCTTCCTGGAAAGCTTCCACAACCGCTGCCAAGTCCTCGTGCACCCGGCACAGGTGCGTCGGCACAGCACCGCAAATAAACACTGCCACTTTCATACCTACATCCATACTCCGCAAGCCACCTGACGGTGTGTGGCGGCCGGTACCTTGAGTACCTCTACCGGTTCTCCCTTCTATTCCAGTCTCGTATTGTTCGTGGAAAGAAAGATTATCAGTATGCCTCTGTGTGGGCTCTAATCTCTCTGATTTTATCCTCACGGTCTCTTCGCGAGATATACGTAGGAGGGAGCAATATACTGCTTGACTCTTCGGTGAAGGTATGTTCTCGAAACTTCAACAAAACGCCGCTGCGAGTTACTGAACGTCTCTCCTGCAGAGTCTTCCACTGGAGTTTATCTATCATCTCCGTAACACTTTCGCGATTACTAAACGATCCTGTAACGAAGCGCGCTGCTCTCCGTTGGATCTTCTCTATCTCTTCTATCAACCCTATCTGGTGCGGATCCCACACTGCTGAGCAGTATTCAAGCAGTGGGCGAACAAGCGTACTGTAACCTACTTCCTTTGTTTTCGGACTGCATTTCCTTAGAATTCTTCCAATGAATCTCAGTCTGGCATCTGCTTTACCGACGATTAATTGTATATGATCATTCAATTTTAAATCACTCCTAATGCCTATTTCCATATAAATTTATGGAATTAACTGCTTCCAGTTGCTGACCTATACTGTAGCTAAATGATAAGGGATCTTTCTTTCTATGTACTCGCAACACGTTACACTTGTCTACATTGAGATTCAATTGCCATTCCGTGCACCATGCGTCAATTCGTTGCAGATCCTCCTGCATTTCAGTACAAGTTTCCATTGTTGCAAACTCTCGATACACCACAGTATCATCTGCAAACAGCCTCAGTGAACTTCCGATGTCATCCACCAGGTCATTTATGTATATTGTGAATAGCAACGGTCCTATGACACTCCCCTGCGGCACACCTGAAATCACTTTTACTTCGGAAGACTTCTCTCCATTGAGAATGACGTGCTGCTTTCTGTTATCTAGGAACTTCTCAACCCAATCACACAATCGGTCTGATAGTCCACATGCTCTTACTTTGTTCGTTAAACAACTGAGGGGATCTGTATCGAACCCGCCTAGCGGAAGTCAAGAAACACTGCATCTACCTGGGAACCCTTGTCTATGGCCCTCTGAGTCTCGTGGACGAATAACGCGACCTGGGTTAAACACGATCATCTTTTTCGAAACCCATGCTGATTACTACAGAGTAGATTTCTAGTCTGCAGGAAAGTCTTCATACTGGAACGTAAGCTTCCTTCCGCTGCCATTTTGTGGCTGTCGCACCATGTTTTCCTGTTACGGGTATTTACATCTCTGCTCCAAAATTCTACAACTGATCAATGTTAGACATATAGGTCTATAGTTCAGCACATCTGTTCAACGTCCCTTCCTGAAAACGGAGATGACCTGTGCCCTTTTCCGTTCTTTTGGAACGCTACGCTCTTGTAGAGACCTACGGTACACCGCTGCAAGAAGGGAGACAAGTTCCTTCGCGTACTCTGTGTAAAATCGAACTGGTATCCCATCAGGTCCAGCGGCCTTTCCTCTTTTGAGCTATTTCAACTGTTTTTCTATCGCTCTGTCACTATTTCGATATCTACCATTTTGTCATCTGTGAAAATCTAGAGAAGGAACTACAGTGCAGTCTTCCTCCGTGAAACAGCTTTGGAAGAAGACATTTAGTATTTCGGCCTTTAGTGTGTCTGGACATTTTGTTTTGATCCACCTACCGCTTTGACATAACACCAAAATTTCTTAGGTTTTTCTGCCAAGTCACTACATAGAACTTTACTTTCGAATTCGTTGAAGGCGTCTCGCACAGCCCCCCTCCCCCCCCCCCCCCCCCCCTCACATTCACACTACTGCCAGGGACGGGGGAAAAAAAAATCTACCAGTTCTACATCTACATTTATACTCCGCAAGCCACCCAACGGTGTGTGGCGGAGGGCACTTTACGTGCCACTGTCATTACCCCCCTTTCCTGTTCCAGTCGCGTACGGTTCGCGGGAAGAACGACTGCCGGAAAGCCTCCGTGCGCGCTCGAATCTCTCTGATTTTACATTCGTGATCTCCTCGGGAGGTATAAGTAGGGGGAAGCAGTATATTCGATACCTCATCCAGAAACGCACCCTCTCGAAACCTGGACAGCGAGCTACACCGCGATGCAGAGCGCCTCTCTTGCAGAGTCTGCCACTCGAGTTTACTAAACATCTCCGTAACGCTATCACGCTTACCAAATAACCCTGTGACGAAACGCGCCGCTCTTCTTTGGATCTTCTCTACCTCCTGTGTCAACCCGACCTGGTACGGATCCCACACTAATGAGCAATACTCAAGTATAGGTCCAACGAGTGTTTTGTAAGCCACCTCCTTTGTTGATGGGCTACATTTTCTAAGGACTCTCCCAGTGAATCTCAACCTGGTACCCGCCTTACCGACAATTTTATACGATCATTGCACTTCAAATCGTTCTGCACGCATACTCCCAGATATTTTACAGAAGTAACTGCTACCAGTGTTGGTTCCGCTATCATATGATCATACAATAAAAGATCCTTCTTTCTATGTATTCGCAATACATTACATTTGCCTGTGTTAAGGGTCAGTTGCCACTCCCTGCACCAAGTGCCTATCCGCTGCAGATCTTCCTGCATTTCGCTGCAATTTTCTAATGCTGCAACTTCTCTGTATACTACAGCATCATCCGCGAAAAGCCGCATGGAACTTCCGACACCATCTACTGATACCGTTATTTTAGTTCAGAAATACTGGAATTTTTCTATATTTCTTTGGTCTCGGTAGGCATAGGAAAAATCAACGTGCTAAAACTGATACCCATATTTTAAGGGGACCACACCGTGGTTCAGGTCGAAAAAATCCATTTTCGGTTTTTATCATATTTCGATAGATTAAGGTTTTGTTTAAATTCTCTGAAAAGGATTTTCCTGAAAAATTTTTTTTTCGAGCATTTAAAGAGCATTTTCCTACCACGTGTGTATGTGCCACGCCCACTTTTCTGCATGTATTTTACTTATTTATATCCTCTACATTCCACATTAGGGATTTTTTCTTATACTCTTGAGTGTGTTAGCTATCCTTGGAATGCAATGGACGGTATTCTTTTGTTTCTGCTGTTTGTAAACAACACGCTTTCAAACACGCGGCTAGTTTTGTTCAAGTGTGATTGCGAGTAGTTGTTATAGAAAACTTGCAGATGCTATGGGTAGGCAACTAGGAAAAATTAAAAAGTCTGGAGGCAATGAAGAGAGATGTCTGGACCATATTCTTCCATAAGTTATCTACCGATGATAATCCATGTCATGGACTGTGTCCATCAGGAGAAAATTCGTGATGCAAATACAATAGGGCTCAGGCAACTGGAGAATATTTTCACCAGAATTCGCTTCCTTCTGCTGTTATTACAGCAATTAAACCTATTTTCAGATACTTGGCTCATCCTGACCTACTAAGGAAATGCCTGCAGGGGCAGACACAGAACACAAATGAATGTTTCAACAGCATAATTTGGAGCCGCCTTCCTGTTACTGTATTTGTTGGCATGCATACAATGACAATAGGAGTTCATGATGCTGATATCACATTCAATTATGGTAATATTGGAAAGTGTTGAGTACTGAAAAAGATGGGAATTAATCCTGGTGAAAATATGATCACTGGGCTGCAACACTGCGATAAAATGAGGATAGCCGATGCAGAAAGGTCTGCATCTAATATGGCCGAGAAAGCAACACAAACACCGAGGAAGGTGAAAAAGAAGCTGGAAGACCTGCTAGAGGCCAAAGAAGGGCCATCATATGCAGCAGGACAATTTTAATTACCAGTAAATAACAAATTTCAAAAGTTTTTTCTTTAAAGTCAATCTCCGGCAGATTAAAATTTTCAGTACATATGTCTCATTATATCAGGATGAATGAAATTTTCAGAGACTCTGCATAACATAAAAATCAACCTCTGGTACTACATTCATTAATATTCCCCCCTTAGGAGGTTCAGAAAAAACATTTTCTGCAGAAAAAACTTATTTGTTGTGAAACTTCCTGGCAGATTAAAACTGTGTGCCCGACCGAGACTCGAACTCGGGACCTTTGCGCGGGCAAGTGCTCTACCATCTGAGCAACCGAAGCACGACTCACGCCCGGTCCTCACAACTTTACTTCTGCCACTATCTAGTCTCCTACCTTCCAAACTTTACAGAAGCTCTGCTGCGAAGCTTGCAGAACTTATTTGATAATAAATTTTAAAATCTCTTAAAAACTGTAAAAGTATGAAGTAGATTTCGACAAGTGGTACAGTTGACTATTCGCATCATGTAACATATAGTGAAAATATCAAGGTCCTGCATCAAACAGTTTTTTTCAGAAATGTGTCAAATACTTGCCGAAATTAACATGGGTTAGATAGTCAGGGTGTGGTCCCCTTAATTCTGATTAACCGGCAATTTTCGTTATTTCTTTGCTCTCGGCAGGGACAGGAAAACCGACCAGATTAAACTGTACCGGTATTTTAGTTCCGGAAAACCGGTGTTTGTTTGACCTCAGTTACAATAGTTTTTTTTTTTTTTTTTTTTTTTTTTTTTTTTTTTTTTTACTAGTAACTGGAACCTGGGAACTATAGGGGAATTTCTGTAGTACCTGTGACCTACAAGGTGTTCTCAGAAGCCCTGCTAAATGGAGTGGAACAACAATTAAACCCGCAAATTGACGAGTATCAAGGAGGCTTAAGAAAGGAGAGATCATGCGCAGAACAGATAGTGAATGTAAAACTGATAATCGCTTATCAATAACAAAGGAGAAAGGCGTTCGTGCTTACATTCATAGACTTCAAGAAAGCTTATGATTCTGTAGACAGCCAGACACTGTTCGAAATTTTGTGGGAGACGAGTTTGGATAGAAAATCCAGTGAACTGATTAAACAGACCCTAAGCAACACAACATCCAAGGTCAACTTCAGAGGAAAGCTATCTGAGGCCTCTCTGTCTCTCCCCTTTGTTCGGAGTGGCGACAAGGAATTAAAGGAATTAGTGGAATACAACTGGGATGTATGAATAAAGCATTACCAGTAGGTTGTCTTGAATTCGCAGATGACTGTGATCTTATCCGAATCGCTAGAAGAGGCAGTTAACCAAACCACAGAACTGCAGAGACGGGCAGCTACAGCAGGCCTACAAATCTCTGTCGAGAAGACAATATATGACTAACATCACGACAGCAGCGAATCGGATGACAACAGGAGAGGGGAAAAATTGAGAAGGTGGACTGATTCAAATATCTTTGAGAATGGACACACATTGGACTGACCGAAAAAAGAAGCAATGGGAGCATGAATATAGAAAATGAACTTCGCATATAAACTATCAACAGCTACAATAAGAAGAATATTTCGCAAAAAATGCAAATTGAAACATTACTAAACAGTGATCCGCCCTCTAGCTCTATGTGCAGCAGAATTTCTCAACTTGGCAAGAAACGGAGTGATCAAGAGGATAGAACTGATAGAACGAAAGATTCTCAGGAGAATATTAGGACCTCGAAGGACAGAAAATGGTAAATTTAGTAATCTAGCCAACCAGGAAATGTATACCAAGATAAAAAAATTTCTGACCTCATCTGGAAAAGGAGCATGTTCTTCGGACACATCCTCAAAATGGACCAGAGCAGGTTAACACAGGGAGTCACACAATTTCTCATAAACAAGAACACCAAAGTACGACGGATCCAAGAGATACAAAGAGATCTGGAAGAAATGAGAATACAGGAAACAGATGTAAAACAGAGACATACAACAGAGCGATTTTTAAATAAAAAATTATGGCTTTCAAAGATTTCGAGGACAGAACGAGACCCACAACAAAATAATCTTGGAAAGAAGAGCGAAGAAGGTTGCAAAATATTAGAATGAAAGAATATTGGAAAAGAAGAAAGACCGGAAGAAACGAAGCTGAAGCGAATTAACATGGCCGTAAAATAGACAAAACGAAAGAACTGGGTAAAAAAAACATATCAATTAGCCAAAGACGTATGCTACAATTTAGTTTTTTAATAAACTTTAAAAAAACGAGTAATTTTTATTCTTCAAATTTCCACTGCTTTGAAATATTGCGACATACTACACTACTGACCATTAAAATTGCTTCACCACGAAGATGACGTGCTACAGACGCGAAATTTAACTCTACAGGAAGAACATGCTGTGATATGCAAATGATTAGCTTTTCAGAGAATTCACTCAAGGTTGGCGCCGGTGTGACACCTACAACGTGCTGACATGAGGAAACTTTACAACAGATTTCTCGTGCACAAACAGCAGTTGACCGGCGTTACGTGGTGAAACGTTGTTGTGATGCCTCGTGTAAAGAGGAGAAATGCGTACCATCTCGTTTCCTAATTTGATAAAGGTCGAATTGTAGCATATCGCGATTGCGGTTTATCGTATCGCGTGATTGCCGCTCGCATTGGCCGATATCCAATGATTGTTAGCAGAATATGGAATCGGTGGGTTCAGGAGGGTAATACGGAACGCCGTGCTGGATCCCAACGGCCTCGTATCAATAGCAGTCGAGATGACAGGCATCTTATCTGCACGGCTGTAACGGATCGTGCAGCCACGTCTCGATCCCTGAGTCAACAGATGGGGACGTTTGCAAGACAGCAACCATCTGCACGAACAGTTCGACGACGTTTGCAGCAGCACGGACTATCAGCTCAGAGACCGTGGCTGCGGTTGCCCTTGACGCTGCATCACAGACTGGAGCGCCTGCGATGGTGTACTCGACGACGAACCTGGGTGCAAGGATGGCAAAACGTCATTTTTTCGGTTGAATCCAGGTTCTGTTTACAGCATCACGATGGTCGCATCCGTGTTTGGCGACATCGCGGTGAACGCACATTGGAATCGTGTGTTCGTCATCGCCACACTGGCGTATGACCCGGCGTGATGGTATGGGGTGCCATTGGTTACATGTCTCGGTCACCTCTTGTTCGCATTGACGGCACTTTGAACAGTGGGCGTTACATTTCAGATGTGTCACGACCCGTGGCTCTATCCTTCATTCGATCCCTGCGAAACCCTACATTTCAGCAGGATAATGCACGACCGCATGTTGCAGGTCCTGTACGGGCCTTTCTGGATACAGAAAATGTTAGACTGCTGCCCTGGCCAGTACATTCTCCAGCTCACCAACTGAAAACGTCTGGTCAATGGTGGCCGAGCAACTGGCTCGTCACAATACGCCAGTCACTACTCTTGATGAACTGTGGTATCGTGTTGAAGCTGCATGGGCAGCTGTACCTGTACACGCCACCCAAACTCTCTTTCACTGAATACCCAGGCGTATTAAGGCCGTTACTGCGGCCAGAGGTGGTGGTTCTGGGTACTGATTTCTCAGAATCTATGCACCCAAATTGCGTGAAAATGTAATCACATGTGAGTTCTAGTATAATATATTTGTGCAACGAATATCCGTTTATCTTCTGCGTTTCTTCTTGGTTTGGCAATTTTAATGGCTAGTTGTGTATAACAGAACTTCTGACTTCTGATTTGTTTAGAAACGGGTTGGTGTGTTAATACGAAGGTAATTCCAAAAGTAAGGTCTCCAATTTTTTTGTAAGTACATAGACCTGTTTATTTGTACAATGGTCTACATCAGCTTGAACATTTATCTATGTTTCGATATAGTCTCCACTTCTGTCGAAGCACTTTTGTACACGCTGTGGCAGTAGTCGTATGCCCATGTCGTACCAGCTCGCCGGCAAGCTGTTCAAGAAGTTACGAACTACTTCTTGCATCTCGCCGTCGGAGCTGAATCGCTGGGACCACAATTAACGCTGACAGGTACAGTGAGACTCGGAAAAAAACTCAAACGGGCAATTCAGAACCGGAGAAGCGGAATGTTGAGTTACGGCGAACACATTCTCCGTGACAACGCTCGCCCACAGACCGCTTGGCAAACTGTTGCTCTGCTGCAACAGTTTCAGTGGAACATAATCACCCACCCATCCTACAGTCCTGTCTTGGCGCCCAGTGACTATCACCTGTTCCCTGGGTTAAAAGAACATCTGGCCGCAAGGCGGTTCAGCTCCGACGAGGTGGAAGAAGAGGTTCATAACTTGCTGAACAGCATGGTGGCGAGCTGGTATGACGTGGGCATACAACAACTGCCACAGCGTCTACAAAAATGCATCGACAGAAGTGGAGACTATATCGAAAAATAGCTAAATGTCTAAGCTCTAAACTGATGTAAACCATTGTAGAAATAAAAAGGTGTATGTTCAAATAAATAAATGAATAAATAGAAACCACAGGAGACTTTGCTATTGGGTTACGCTCGTAATTACTTATCTAATGAAGTTTAATTGAAAAAGAACATACAGCTCCCAGATTGATAAATAATGAGGTGGTTGACGGCAGAATCGCTGAAGGGAGGAAGTTGGAGAACACTGACAAGGAGGCGGCACAGGGTGATAGCGCGTGTACTGAGGCGACACGGAGTAACCCAAGGGATGTGTTGTTGTGGTCTTCAGTCCTGAGACTGGTTCGATGCAGCTCTCCATGCTACTCTATCCTGTGCAAGCTTCTTCATCTCCCAGTACCTACTGCAGTCTACATCCTTCTGAATCTGTTTAGTGTATTCATCTCTTGTCCTCCCTCTACGATGTTTACCCTCCACGCTGCCGTCCAATACTACATATGTGATCCCTTGATGCCTCACAACATGTCCTACCAACTGGTCCCTTCTTCTTGTCAAGTTGTGCCACAAACTCTTCTCCCCAATTCTATTCAATACCTCCTCATTAGTTATGTGATCCACCCATCTACTCTTTAGCATTCTGCTGCAGCACCACATTTCGAAAGCTTCTATTCTCTTCTTGTCCAAACTATTTATCGTCCATGTTTCACTTCCATACATGGCTACACTCCATGCAAACACTTTCGGAAACGACTTCCTGAAACTTAAATCTATACTCGATGTTAACAAATTTCTCTTCTTCAGAAACGATTTCCTTGCCATTGCCAGTCTACATTTTATATCCTCCCTACTTCGACCGTCATCAGTTATTTTGCTCCCCAAATAACAAAACCCCTTACTACTTTGTATGTCTCATTTCCTAATCTAATTCCCGCAACATCACCCGACTCAATTCGACTACATTCCATTATCCTCATTTTGCTTTCGTTGATGTTCATCTTATATCCTCCTTTCAAGACACTGTCCATTCCGTTCAACTGCGCTATCATGTCCTTTTGCTGCTTGACAGAATTACAATGTCATCGGCGAACCTCTAAGATTTTATTTCTTCTCCATGAATTTTAATACCTACTCCGAATTTTTCTTTCGTTTCCTTCACTGCTTGCTCAATATACAGATTGAATAACATCGGGGACAGGCTACAACCCTGTCTCACTCCCTTCCCGACCACTGCTTTCCTTTCATGTCCCTCGACTCTTCTAAACTGCCATCTCATTTCTGTACAAAACTGAATAGCCTTTCGCTCCCTGTATTTTATCCTTGCCACCTTCAGAATTTGGAAGACAGTATTCAAGTCGAAAGCTTTCTTTAAGTCTATAAATGTCAAACGTAGGTTTGCCTTTTCTTAATCTAGCTTCTAAGATAAGTCTTAGGGTCAGTATTGCATCACATGTTCCAATATTTCTACTGAATACAAACTGATCTTCTCCGACGTCGGCTTCTACCAGTTTTTCCATTTGTGTGTAAAGAATTCACGTTACTATTTTGCAGCAGTGACTTATTAAACCGATAGTTCGGTAATTTCAAACCTGTCAACGCCTGCTTTCTTTGGGATTGGAATCCTTATGTTCTTAGGGAAGTCTGAGAGTATTTGGCCTGTCTCATACATCTTGCTCACCAGATAAGAGTTTTGTCAGGGCTGTCAGTAGTTCCAATGGAATGTTGTCTACTCCCCGGTCCTTGTTTAGACTCAGGTCTTTCAGTGCTCTGTCAAACTCATCACGCAGTATCATGCCTCCTATTTCATCTCTATCTACATCCTCTTTCATTTCCATAATTTTGTCCTCAAGTACATCGCTTTTGTATAAACCTATATACTCTTTCCACCTTTCTGCCTTCCCTTCTTTGCTTAGAACTGTGTTTCCATTTGAGCTCTTAATATTCGTACAAGTCGTTCTCTTTTCTCCTAAGGTCTGTTTAATTTTCCTGTAGGCAGTATGTATCTTACCCCTAGTGTGATAAGGCTCAACATCCTTACTTTCGTCCTCTAGCCATGCTTGCTTAAAAACTGCGGAGGAATACAGGGACAGACATATCCAGCAAATAATTGAGGACGTAGTGTGCAAGGGCTACTCTGAGATTGAGAGGTTGGCAGAGGAGAGAAATTCGGGGCCGGCCGCGTTCACACCAGTCGATTGAAAAAAAAAAAAAAAATTGGAATTTAGTTATATCCATGTAGGGAGATAATGCTCTAGTTGCTGCCGCGCTTCCTGTACATCCGGATCAGTTAAAGACATTTTCAAGTCCCCAGTGTAATTTCCAGTAAACTGGATCACGGACGTGGCAAAACCGCGTCTCCTGTAACCTGTTGCTTCATTCTAGGTTTGGGACGTTGACAGCGCCGTAGACGATCAAAGAATTTGTCTTATTTCGCCTATTTGTCAAGTTATTTCCTCGTGTGCTCCACTGATGTGTGTGTCAAACAAAATCTGATTTGACGCGTTTGTCACAAATTTTGGCTGATGGTTGATTTAACTACGACTGGCGCAGGACGTGTTTGTCAAACTGTCAGTTGCTTGCCGAACTGCTTGACATAGCTGGCAACTGGGTCAGATTTCGCAGATCTGTTGTCTTCCACTTCACCTCGTGTGGTCCTAGTGCGAAACTATTTCACGACACTACGAGCGTAACGAGACAGCTGCTTCAAAACTGAGGTTATTTTAACGTATTTTGCTGATACGGTTGCACACTTGTTTGACAAACTCATGGATAGCGAACGCTGACATGACACTTTATCGCTTTCTGTGGGTTACAACTGCGTCAGCCGCCTGTCTCTCTCTCCCTGCCACAGACGCAAGTCACCTGTTTGAGGTCAGCAGCAGCCTAGACAGACAGCTTGCGTCATCGCGTCTCCTGCCCATACTGTTTTGCCTTGTCACTGTCTAGTCTCTACATCCAGTGTGTGTGTGTGTGTGTGTGTGTGTGTGTGTGTGTGTGTGTGTGTTTAAACAAACACACAGAGGGATACAATCACCTTGACTTGTTGCTTTGTATTTCTTGTTTTGAATCTCCGCCCGGAGTTGCTGCACCGAAATGTCGTGTGGACAGTTGGTGGCCACTACTTAAGCGTTAACAGCCAATTTCCCCGCTCAGACTGCTGTCTAGGCGTCATTTCCTCCGCTTCTGCGTTTCCGTCTTGCAGCACCAGCAATGCTAATTACATTCCAACAGAGCGCTTCACACAGAGGTGAGGTCGCCTGCACAAGGTGTAAAAGGGCAGTGGATTGGCAGACCTGTCACTTGTGCTCAGGTGATTCATGCGAAAAGGTTTCCGACGTTATTACGAGCGTACGATGAGAATTAATGCATTGTGAATGCAGAATGGTAGTAGGAGCTAGCCACTGACACACTCCATATCGGAAAAAGGTCAGGGAATTGAGTATTCCGAGACCCATAGTGTCAAGTGTGTGCCGAGAATACAAAATTTCAGTTATTACCTGTCACCGCGGACAACGCACTGGCCGATGGCCTCCACTTAACGACCGAGAGCAGCGGCGTTTGGGTAGAGTTGTCAGTGCTAACAGACAGGCAACACTTCACGAAAGAAGTGCAGAAATCAGTGTGGGACTTAACGACGAACGTATCCGTTAGGACAGGGTGGCGGAATGTGGCGTTAATGGGCGATAACAGCAGACTACGGACGCGAGTGCGTTTGCTAACAGCACGACATCGCCTCCACCGCATCTACTGGGCTCATCACCATGGTTCCTTGTGGTGTGTGTTTATCGCCAAGCTGAGTTCCGTTTGTATATTACATTTCTCTATCGGTTCTTTCGGTTTCATCAAATAGCAGATCTGCTTTTTTTCTCTCTCTTTTCACTCCAACTTTATAAGCTCTTACAAGCGGTGTGTGATCATAGTATACGCCTGCTCCTGGGTATGTTTCTACTGCTGTGTAACTGTTTGTGAAATGCATATTTATTAGCAAGAAATCTATCTGGTTTCTCACACATTTCCGAGATCTGACCGTTGCAGACCTCCGTGACTTCAATCTTCTAAGTGGAAGTTTAAACCAGGAGCTCATAATCACTGTATCATTTGAGGCCGCAAATTTTCGAAAACATACCCTTCTAGATTCCATCACTCCCAGTTCAAATGGTCCTAACATGTCTGATGCTCTACCTCCCCCTACTTTGGAATTAAAATCTACAATCACAATTGTCAACTCCTGTGTATTAAGTTTTCTCAAAATTCCATTATGGTTCCAATGGCTCTGAGCACTATGGGACTTAACATCTATGGTCATCAGTCCCCTAGAACTTAGAACTACTTAAACCTAACTATCCTAAGGACAGCACACAACACCCAGTCATCACGAGGCACAGAAAATCCCTGACCCCGCCGGGAATCGAACCCGGGAAACCAGGCGCGGAAAGCGAGAACGCTACCGCACGACCACGGGATGCGGACATTCCATTATCTTATCATAAAATTCTCGCATGTGTTTCATCTTCCTTGTCCATTAAAGGGGCATGTACTTATTATGCGCACATCAAAGGTTTTGCATCACCTCGGTTCCAAAAGCTTCGGAACCTGTACAGAAAATTGGCACAGAGATCAACAAACGTCATTTCCGCCCTTTTTGTTGCTCATGAAAACCACACACTGCATATTGTACCAACATACAGTGAGACCTTCAAAGGTGATGATCCAAATTGCTGTACACATCGGTACCTCTAATACCCAGCACTGATTCATGCCTAAATTCGTCATGGCATACTATCCAAAAGTTCATCAAGGCACTGTTGGTCCAGATTGTCCCACTCCTCAACGGCGATTCGGCGTAGATCCCTCAGAGTGGTTCGTGGGTCACGTCGTCCAAAAACAGCCCTTTTCCGTCTATCCCAGACATCTTCGATAGTTTCCAGAATGAGATTTTCACTCTGCAGCGGAGTGTGGGCTGATATGAAACTTCCTGGCAGATTAAAACTGTGAGCCGGACCGAGACTCGAACTCGGGATCTTTGCCTTTCGCGGGCAAGTGCTCTACCAACTGAGCTACCGAAGCACGAGTCACGCCCCGTCCTCACAGCTTTACTTCTGCCAGTACCTCGTCTCCTACCTTCCAAAGTTTCATATCAGTGCACACTCCGCTGCAGAGTGAAAATCTTATTCTGGAAACATCCCCCAGGCTGTGGCTAAGCCATGTCTCCGCAATATCCTTTCTTTCAGGAGTGCTAGTTCTGCAAGGTTCGCAGGAGAGCTTCTGTAAAGTTCGGAAGGTAGGAGACGAGGTACTGGTAGAAGTAAAGCTGTGAGGACGGGGCGTGAGTCGTGCTTGGGTGGCTCAGTTGGTAGAGCATTTACCCGTCAAAGGTCCCGAGTTCGAGTCTCGGTCCGGCACACAGTTTTAATCTGCCAGCAAGTTTCATCTTCGATAGTATTCATATGTAGGGAACATGCTGGCCATTGTAGTCGAGTGATGCCGTTATCCTGGGACCTTGCAGCGGTTTACCCATTTAGTACGCAAACCGCTGCACTCTTATTTTCATCAGATTAAAAATTCCGTTGGAATACATTTATCGTCTTATTCAAAACTAACCAGTAAATATTTCACTGAGGATTCCCGACTTTTCTGGTTTTCCGGAAAAGTCGCCACCTCGTTTGATTACCTGCAGAGACGAAGTCATTTCGAGTCGGTCTCAAAACAGTCACAGTCCGGCCGTCAAGCAGCATGTCGCAAGTGAGCGGAGATTAGGGGCAAATGACAGCGGGCGGCACGGCGACGCTGTGGCAACATCCCGTGCCACGGCGTGGCGAGGCGAGGCGGACCGCGTCTCTCCGCCCGGACTGCTCTAATGAGCGCCTATTAACGCGGCCCAACGACTTTCAGATGCGCCCACACCACCACCACCACCGGTACCGCCAGCCCAAGCAAAAGCGCAAGCACCGCACCCCAGTCTTCCATGCGCGCGCTGTACAGGGTGGTCCATTGATGGTGACCGCGCCCAATATCTCACCAAATGAAGCACTCCGTCTTGCGGCCACAAGTGGTCCATCGGGACCATCCGACCGCCGTGTCATCCTCAGTGGAGGATGCGGATTGGAGGGGCGTGGGGTCAGCACACCGCTCACCCGGTCGTTATGATGGTTTTCTTTCGCCGGAGCCGCTACTATTCGGTAGAGTAGCTCCTCAAATGGCATCACGAAGCTGAGTGCACCCCGAAAAATGGCGACAGCGCATGGCGGTGGGATGGTCACCCATCCAAGTGCCGGCCCCGCCCGACAGCGCTTGACTTCGGTGATCTGACGGGAACCGGTGCGTCCGCTGAGGCAAGGCCGTTGCCTCACCAAATAGGCGTCAAACGAAGGAACTACAAGGAACGAAACTTGTCCAGCTTCAAGGGGGAAACCAGATGGCGCTATGATTGGTCTGCTAGATGGCGCTGCCATACTTCAAACGGATATAAACTGCGTTTTTTTTTTGAATAGGACCCCCCATTTTTTATTACACATTCCTGTAGTACGTAAACAAATAGTTGCACCATTTTCGTCGCTTTGACATAGATGGCGTTGTAATACAAACATCTCGCTCACAATTTTAGACGAACAGCTGTTAACAGATAGCTTTTTTTTAAAAAAATAAAATACAGAAAGTGGGTACGTTTCAACATTTTATTTCGGTTGCTCCAATGTGATACATGTGCCTTTGTGAACTTATTTCTGAGAACGCATGCTGTTACACCGTGATTACATGGAAATACCACATTACTGCAATAAATGCTCAAAATGATGTCCGTCAACCACAGCGCAATTCAAAATGGCTCTGAGCACTATCGGACTTAACATCTGTGGTCATCAGTCCCCTAGAACTTAGAACCACTTAAACCTAACTAACCTAAGGACATCACACACATACATGCCCGAGGCAGGATTCGAACCTGCGACCATAGCACTCGCGCGGTTCCGGACTGAGCGCCTAGAGCCGCTAGACAACCGCGGCCGGCCTCAGTGCAATTGGCAATACATGTAACGACATTCAACAGTGAGTAGTTCGCCTTCCGTAATGTTTCCACATGCACTGAAAATGCGCTGACGCATGTTGTCAGGAGTTATCGGTGGATCACGGTAGCAAATATCCTGCAACTTTCCCTACAGAAAGAAATCCGGAGACATCAAACCCGGTGACCGTGCGGGCCACGGTATGGTGCTTCGACGATCAATCCACCTCTCACGAAATACACTATTCAGTACCGCTTCAACCGCATGCGAGCTATGTGCTGGACATCCATCAAGTTGGAAGTACATCGCCATTCTGTCATGCACTGAAACATCTTGTAAGTACATCGGTAGAACATTACGTAGGAAATCAGCATACATTGCATTATTTAGGTTGCCATCGATAAAATGGGGGCCAATTGTCCTTCCTCCCATAATGCTACACCATACATTAAACCACCAAGGTCGCTGATGTTCCACTTGTCGCAGCCATCGTGGATTTTCCGTTGCCCAATAGTGCATATTATGCCGGTTTACGTTACCGCTGTTGGTGAATGACGCTTCGTCGCTAAATAGAAAGCGTGCATAAAATGTGTCACCGTCCCGTAATTTCTCTTGTCCCCAGTGGCAGAACTGCACACGACGTTCAGAGTCGTCGCCATGCAATTCCTGGTGCATAGGAATATGGTACGGGTGCAATGGATGTTGATGTAGCATTCTCAACACCGAAGTTTGAGATTCCCGATTCTCGCGCAATTTGTCTGCTACTGACGTCCGGATTAGCCGCGACAGCAAGTAAAACACCTACTTGGGCATCATCATTTGTTGCAGGCCGTGGCTGACGTTTCACATGTGGCTGAACACTTCCTGTTTCCTTAAATAACGTAACTATCCGGTGAACGGTCCGGACACTTGGATGATGTCGTCCAGGATACCGAGCAGCATACATAGCACACGCCCGTTGGGCATTTTGACCACAGTAGCCATACATCAACACGATATCGACCTTTCCCGCAATTGGTAAACGGTCCATTTTAACACGGGTAATGTATCACGAAGCAAATACCGTCCGTACTGGCGGAATGTTACGTGACACCACGTACTTATACCTTTGTGACTATTACAGCGCCATCTATCACAAAGCGAAAAAAGTGGTCCAACTGAAACATTTCTATACGTACTACGAATATGTAATAAAAAAATGGGGGTTTCTATTTGAAGAAACGCAGTTGACATCCGTTTCACCTATGGCATCACCATCTAGCGGGCCAACCATACCGCCATCTGGTTTCACCCTTCAAGCTAGAACAGTTTCGTTGTTTGTAGTTTCTTCGTTTGACATTTATTTCGTGAGATATTTGGCCCCGTCACGATCAATGGACCACCCTGTATAGACACACAATGAATAGCCAAACCTGCCTAATATAGCAGTCTCTTTGGCGCTTCAGTGTCTAGCCACAACTTAAGAGAACTAAGAATAATCGAAATTTGCGATACCACATTCTTTTTAAGTAGCGTTTTAACCAAATTTCAGCTGTAAAATGCAATTCATGTTTTTCATATATTTAAGTTATATGCTGGTGCATCTGCTAAAATTTTTCCAATCTTTAGAAATCGGTACGCGCCGTAATAAGAATAATAATTTTGCACATTCCTGTGAATAAATGACAGATATGCCAACCCCCCTACTCCTAAGAAAAGCAAGGGGTTAAGTCACACGCTCTTTGTGTCCATTGTTGGTCACAGTTACCCTATACGTGGCGATCCGAAAACCTCTCATGGAGAAATCTGTTTCGCGGTTTGACAGGTGGCAGAGCTCTACTGAAAACACAACTCCTAAACGATCATTCCACTGATACGAGGCCAGAAGAAAATCTTATCGCACGGTATTGGGCTCCATCAACCGTCAAAGCTTGCTCTGCCCCTACGAGGTGCATTCAACTTCTAAGGCCTCCGATTTTTTTTTCCTCCGGACTGGAAAGAGAGAGAAACATGCGCATTGTTTTAAAATGCGGCCGCGTTCATTGTCAATACGTCCCAGAGATGGCAGCACCGTACGGCAGATGGAATTTTACCGCCAGCGGCGAGAATGAGAACTGTTTCAAATACTTAAAATGGCGACGTTTTCCTTACTTGAACAGCATGCAGTCATTCGTTTTCTGAATTTGCGTGGTGTGAAACCAATTGAAATTGATCGACAGTTGAAGGAGACATGTGGTGATTGAGTTATGGATGTGTCGAAAGTGCGTTCGTGGGTGCGACAGTTTAATGAAGGCAGAACATCGTGTGACAACAAACCGAAACAACCTCGGGCTCACACAAGCTGGTCTGACGACACGATCGAGAAAGTGGAGAGAATTGTTTTGGGGGATCGCTGAATACCTGTTGAACAGATCGCCTCCAGAGATGGCATTTCTGTGGCTTCTGTGCACACAATCCTGCACGGCGACCTGAAAACGCGAAAAGTGTCATCCAGGTGGGCGCCACGAATGCCGACGGACGACCACACGGCTGCCCGTGTGGCATGTTGCCGAGCAATGTTGACGCGCAACGACAGCACGAATGGGACTTTCTTTTCGTCGGCTCTGACAACGGATGAGACGTGGATGCCATTTTTCAATCCAGAAACAAAGCGCCAGTCAGCTCAATGGAAGCACACAGATTCACCGCCACCAAAAAAATTTCGGGTAACCGCCAGTGCTGGAAAAATGATGGTGTCCATGTTGTGGGACAGCGAGGGCGTAATCCTTACCCATTGCGTTCCAAAGGGCACTACGGTAAAAGGTGCATCCTACGAAAATGTTTTGAAGAACAAATTCCTTCCTGCACTGCAACAAAAACGCCCGGGAAGGGCTGCGCGTGTGCTGTTTCACTGAGACAACGCACCCGCACATCGAGCTAACGTTACGCAACAGTTTCTTCGTGATAACAACTTTGAAGTGATTCCTCATGCTCCCTACTCACCTGACCTGGCTTCTAGTGACTTTTGGCTTTTTCCAACAACGAAAGACACTCTCCGTGGCCGCACATTCACCAGCCGTGCTGCTATTGCCTCCGCAATTTTCCAGTGGTCAAAACAGACTCCTAAAGAAGCCTTCGCCGCTGCCGTGGAATCATGGCGTCAGCGTTGTGAAAAATGTGTACGTCTGCAGGGCGGTTACGTCGAGAAGTAACGCCAGTTTCATCGACTTCGGGTGAGTAGGTAATTAGGGAAGAAAATCGGAGGCCTTATGACTTGAATGCACCTCGTATGTTTGTCGCGCACGCGCAGTCTAGTCTCACCTCGAAGTTTTAGTGGCAAACACTTGACAGTAGATAAGAGCATGCACGGGCTATAGCCGCCGACAAAGACCTGTTCCATCTGTTTCGACAACAACATTTCCCTGATACGCCGTCGGAGGGCTGCGCGCATACATAGAGTGCTCTGGAGTACATTCCGGTTGAACCGTATTCCAAACACTTAACACAAGCTCCGCATCTAAACGGGCGGGACTCGGGACGATAATGTGTTTAAACTCAGACACCGCACTGGGTACATAGCAGATGAAGCCAGCACGCAAAAGCCAGACCAAGCAGTCACTCGCTCTGGATGTGTTCCTACCCACTATCCATGTTAAGAATTTTCTGATTCCCCGATACGGCACTTCTGTTCGTTCACAAATGGACTAAGTGGAAGATTACTTACTTGGAAAAACCGCCGTATTCTCAGTAACCAGTATATCGAGTATCCGGTGTATCATTATTTAAAAAAAAATATTGGCCCTTGATATGGTCACGTAGAAGGTGTAATTAGATCGATGGCGAACGCTAACTTCACTTAACGAAGGTTTACTCAGCACTTGCACATACAAGAGAGTGGATCGGACTGCCTCCGGCCAGAACAACATACGGTGCATATATACAGTTACAGAACATTCCAGTACAATGATTCTTGTCATTTGTGGCTACTTCTATAATGTACCCGAACCGAATATAGAAATTAAAATGGTACAGTCCAGGTGAGTTTTGAGCTCACGACCCTGCATGCAACAGTATAGTATCACAACCACTACACCGTGGTGACTGTGCCACTGTTTCTGCGACAATATATCTACAAAAGTATCGACATATCGGCAGAAAAAATATCGACGTATCGCACTAGAAAAATATCGGCTACACATTGTAAATATACAGCCGGTTTTAGATTTCTACAGTTGAGTACTGATTGATTTTAGATACCCTGTACCGCAACAAGCTAGCAATCTCCCTATTCCCTAGGAGCAAGAACAAAGCAAAACGATGCATGTTCACGCTTGGCGATAACCGTTTTGCTAACAATGATAACTGCACCTAAGTGGCACGAATAAAAGATGTCCGATGGGAGTCAATCGTTCGGGTGCGTCAAGTATCCGATTTGTCCGTAACACTTCATGTTGGCTTCGCCGGGTTTTTCATTTCCGCGAACTCCAGCGACCTAGCAGTTGTAGCGTGAAAACTGCACGGTGAAAAACGTTGCAGACGAAATTAAAATTTGTGTTGCGGCCGGGACTCGAACCCTGGTCTTCTTGCTAGCTAGGCAGAAATACTGACCATTACACTACCACAGTACGATGGTCCACATTGGTCCACGAACTGCCTAAGCTGAGAGCCCACCCAAACACAAACTTTAATTCATTTTTCCCTATTATATTGTCACTATTGCCAGGGCTCTTCGATATTGGCACTCAGGTAGTTCGTGCAGCAATGTTGACCACCGTACTGTGGTAGTGTAATGGTTACCATTTCTGCCTAGCTAGTAGCAAGAAACCCGAGTTCGAGTCCCGGCCGCAACACAAATTTTAATTCATTCCGTCTGCTTCGATCATTATCGTTGTAGTTTTTATGTACCCTCAAGCGTCACCCCCCCCCCCCCCCCCCCCCAACACCTCAAAAAATCTTCTCATATAGATTTTGGTCATTTTCACTAACTGTTTTTTGAATAATGACGATGTGAAGAAACAGCACACTAGGTACGTCAAAATTGTGTTTTTATAATGCAACCGACGTGTTGTTTCCCCACATTGAATATCTTTTTATTCTACACAGATTGGGCGTGATGAAAACTCAAAGTAGTGAGACTCCTTCATAGAGTGAAAGTAAAAATATTTTACTACAATTAAAAAAGTAAAAACTATAAATAATCGAAATATGTGAACAAATGTAATATAAAAATATCGGCATTCGATATTGTCGTTCTGATATCTGTGTTTTATCATTAGACCTAGTAACCATTCACGAAAATGGCGCCTTTTCTCTGCACGAGCTCCTTCCAGCTGTTGAGTTAAATGAGTACTGTAAGGATGGCTCAAAAATGGTTCAAATGGCTCTGAGCACTTGAAAGGTGGCTGCACTGAGTCACAGCGCCAGAGTATTATTCAGCCGCCTCCACTGGCAGTTGCCGCTGAGAAGTTGGAAAGTGCAGTAGTAGTTCTGAGGTAGGCGTGATCTGTGCTTGTTGAGACGTCGATAGAGTACTAGTTGTTCTGTTGGGCAAGACACCATATGTTATTCGATTGGCGATGTTGTAATGATCAAAGTGTATTTTTCGTCAATATATATGAAGGTAACACAATTTTTTTTATTTTAGACGTCCTAAATAACAATGCCTCTTGGTCACAGGTTCAGTCAATAAAGCAACTGGCTTGTGTTCATGTATTAGTGTGTAATTCTGGTTTCTATGTGCAATCATAGTATTTGTTTTTTTTTTTAATTACTTCATTGTAAATGGCGTTTAAAGCATATTATCGTATTGGGGAAGAACCGTGCCAGATGTGTATGTTGAATCACACTTCCACAAACAGAACAGTTACACTTATGCTTTCTTGTTTCGTAGCTTTTATAGTTGCTGGGGACTTAATTGTGTTAACGTAAAGTTCCTTTCATTCTTTGTTGTTATTCTATGCAGTCAGATTGCGTACTAATATTATTCAGGGCCAACCGGTTACGAGACTGTTTAACCTGACAAACAGCGACAAAAAATTTGCATTCTATTTAAGGAAGCCCCCATGCACACTATGGTACGTAACAGCTGAGGTCATCAATCCCCTAGAACTTGGAACTACTTAAACCTACCTAACCAAAGGGCATCACACACACATCCATGCCCGAGGCAGGATTCGAACCTGCGACCGTAGCGGTCGCGCGGTTCCAGACTGATGCGCCTAGAACCGCACGGCCACTGCGGCCGGCGTAAGGATGGCAACGGAGATCACACTGGAGAACCTGCCATGCCGAAGAGTATTCTACGCCCAGTTCTTGAAACGCCGAAAGACCGACTTCACTCCAAGAAAAGGCCACCCTGTCATGGACCAAGATGTTTTGCACTGATCGATGAGAACGGGGGCATCCAGAACCTGACGCCCACTACTCAACCTGTTTCATTGCACTTTATTTTAAGTCTAAAAACTTGATTCATTCGGTGCTTCATTGCGCTTACGAAAAGAGCCAAGACGCTCCATAGTTGCTGCGTAACTTGCTGCGTTCTGATAAAATGTTTTCCCGCTGTCCCGTCGATAGACACAGAAAGAAGATATGCGAAAATTTCGAACTCAGGCTGCAGTCTGAATGGTAATGGAATCTAAACAATACACAAGGCCGGCCGCTGTGGCCGAGCGGTACTAGGCGCTTCCATCTGGAACCGCGCTTCTGCTACGGTCGCAGGTCCGTCGAATCCTGCCTCAGGCATGGATGTGTGTGATGTCTTTAGGTTGGTTAGGTTTAAAAACAATCCTGGAAATTGAAATAAGAACACCGTGAATTCATTGTCCCAGGAAGGGGAAGCTTTATTGACACATTCCTGGGGTCAGATACATCACATGATCACACTGACAGAACCACAGGCACATAGACACAGGCAACAGAGCATGCACAATGTCGACACTAGTACAGTGTATGTCCATCTTTCGCAGCAATGCAGGCTGCCATTCTCCCATGGAGACGATCGTAGAGATGCTGGATGTAGTCCTGTGGAACGGCTTGCCATGCCATTTCCACCTGGCGCCTCAGTTGGACCAGCGTTCGTGCTGGACGTGCAGACCGCGTGAGACGACGCTTCATCCAGTCCCAAACATGCTCAATGGGGGACAGATCCGGAGATCTTGCTGGCCAGGGTAGTTGACTTACACCTTCTTGAGCACGTTGGGTGGCACGGGATACATGCGGACGTGCATTGTCCTGTTGGAACAGCAAGTTCCCTTGCCGGTCTAGGAATGGTAGAACAATGGGTTCGATGACGGTTTGGATGTACCGTGCACTATTCAGTGTCCCCTCGATCACCAGAGGTGTACGGCCAGTGTAGGAGATCGCTCCGCACACCATGATGCCGGGTGTTGGCCCTGTGTGCCTCGGTCTTATGCAGTCCTGATTGTGGCGCTCACCTGCACGGCGCCAAACACGCATACGACCATCATAGGCACCGAGGCAGAAACGACTCTCATCGCTGAAGACGACACGTTTCCATTCGTCCCTCCATTCACGCCTGTCGCGACACCACTGGAGGCGGGCTGCACGATGTTGGGGCGTGAGCGGAAGACGGCCTAACGGTGTGCGGGACCGTAGCCCAGCTTCATGGAGACGGTTGCGAATGGTCCTCGCCGATACCCCAGGAGCAACAGCGTCCCTAATTTGCTGGGAAGTGGCGGTGCGGTCCCCTACGGCACTGCGTAGGATCCTACGGTCTTGGCGTGCATCCGTGCGTCGCTGCGGTCCGGTCCCAGGTCGACGGGCACGTGCACCTTCCGCCGACCACTGGCGACAACATCGATGTACTGTGGAGACCTCACGCCCCACGTGTTGAGCAATTCGGCGGTACGTCCACCCGGCCTCCCGCATGCCCACTATACGCCCTCGCTCGAAGTCTGTCAGCTGCACATACGGATCACGTCCAAGGTGTCGCGGCATGCTACCAGTGTTAAAGACTGCGATGGAGCTCCGTATGCCACGGCAAACTGGCTGACACGGACGGCGGCGGTGCACAAATGCTGCGCAGCTAGCGCCATTCGACGGCCAACGCCGCGGTTCCTGGTGTGTCCGCTGTGCGGTGCGTGTGATCATTGCTTGTACAGCCCTCTCGCAGTGTCCGGAGCAAGTATGGTGGGTCTGACACACCGGTGTCAATGTGTTCTTTTTTCCATTTCCAGGAGTGTAGTTCTAAGTGACTGATGACCTCAGATGTTGAGTCCCATAGTGGTCAGAGCCATTTGAACCATACACGACATTGTTGTCAACTGACCTTAGAGAAATGCACAATGCGATTCGAAACCGGCGCGCTTTATGTAGGTACGAATTGTGGGAGCCACTGTAAAGAGTAGGGGTGGGCGATTGCGAGAAAGACAAGATTACCTCGCCTACTGGTTTGCTTGCGAAAGTGCGACATTGCAGTTGTCATTACTGTCCCTGCCTGAGGTACATTTTCGGACTGCGCGTGTTGACACAGAACTGTTATACATACGTATTTTGAGACTAAATTCAATTCTACAAAAAATCGGTAGGCCTCTCCGACACTCTAGAATTCGAGCAATTTTTGCAGACTTTCAATCTCCTCACAGTAAAGACAGTAAGCCACGCGATCAGCGAGAAGATCGCAATCGTATATAATTTGTTCCATTGTCGCTCATGCGCAGCACACAAGCACTACTGCAACACATCAGTCGGAATCGCGCGATGGCCTCGTCGTATCTCCAGGTTCTTCGAGTTTCTTACATACGGCACACAACACGGCCCTAGTCCGAGAACTTTCCTCGCGTGCCAGCCTCGAACTGTCTGATAACGCAGTTTCACGCACAATGCTCTGTTGTTCTCTGACAAAGCCATGTTGATTCAACAGACCCATGGATCACCTACGGGTGCAAATTCGACACCTGTTATCAGCTTGGCGCCCGGAGTGCGTGTTGTACTACCGGCGGAGATAAAAATAACACACATGTAAAGCCTACGTTTCTTTGTCAGTTCAGTACGTTCATCGCCGACGTCGTTGGCAGTTTTACATTGCCTGAAGAAAGCTGAAGCATCCAAGGAGGACGAAATTAAATTGTGTTGGGTTGGGTTGCTTAAGGGAGGAGACCAGACTGCGCGGTCATCGGTCTCATTTGGACTAGACAAGGACGGGGAAGGAAGTCTGCCGTGCCCCTTTCAAAGGAACCATCCCGGTATTTGCCTGAATCGACTTGGGGAAAATCACGGAAAACCTAAATCCGGATGGTCGGACGCGGGATTGAACCGTCGTCTTCCCCAATGCGAGTCCAGTGTTTTAAAAAAAGGGTTCAAATGGCTCTAAGTACTACGGGACTTATCTTCTGAAGTCATTAGTCCCTTAGAACTTAGAACTACTTAAACCTAACTAACCTAAGGACATCACACACACATCCATGCCCCAGGCAGGATTCGAACCTGCGACTGTAGCAGTCTCTCAGTTCCAGACTGAAGCACCTAGAAGCGCTCAGCCACAGCGGCGGGCTCCTCTGTTTAAACTGTGTTTTCACCAGTTGCTGGCGTATGCGTTATTTCAGTAATATTACGATTGACTGATTGACGGGGGGTTATGGGACTAAACGGCGACGTCAGTTCCGCAGTTCAAAGCTATTTGCATAAGATAAAGGATCCGTTAGAAGAAGGCGGGTCCAGTCAGAGGGATCAAACTATAAACTAAAGAGTTTAAAACACACATAGTAGAAGCCATAAGAAGGTAGGCCAAATCTAAAAACTGGAACACTGAAGGGTAAAACAGTGGTCCTACATATCATTGATATTGGGTCCCAGACCTACAAAACACGAAGAGATGCCCCAACCGCAACCACCTTGCCCCTGCTCCAGGAGGAAAGCAAAACGTTATAACTGAAAATAAAAACCACTTTCAAGTGGGAAACTGAGGATCACTTAGACCATAGTAATATTACGAAATCGACTAACTTTACAAAGGAATCTACCTCTCAGTATGATGTTGCACCCCCTCTGTAGACACGCACTTATTCGGCTGGGAATGTTGTCGAAGTTGTTCTATGCTCTCCTGAGACAAGTTAGCCCACAACTGTTGTAACTGGTCCTTGATATCATTGATACTAGCACTGACATTGAGCTGACGTTCGAGATGGTTCACACAGTGATGTACCATGTGTGTATGAGCACTGTCCTCTTAAAAAAATGGCACCGCATTCCTGTCACTTGGCAGGTAACATGGACACAGGATGTCGGGACATACAGTTTTGCCACCAAAGTTTCTTTAGCACTACCAGTTGTAACATTACAGGACTTATTGGGACATATTGAAGTATTCGATACTGTAGACTTTTAGGGGATGTCGATACAGATATGCAAAATGTAAAGGGGAAACTTTGGTGATGTTTAAATATTGTACTGTGTCAATATTAGGACATTTTGCACAGAAAGAACAAAAATAGAATTCATGTATATATATATATATATTAGTGTTAGTAACCTATTTTCATTCAATTTTGTAATTATATTTCATTTTGTAAAAGAAAGACTCACTGTTTGCTGTAGCTCTGATTAATTGTATAAATTATCAGTTTTGAGCTAAATTATTTCGTATAATATGGACAAGATACTTTTAAAAACTCACCAGCTAAAGAGAAAGTCTGTGAATGAACGTTTAATGCACACTTCTGGAACTTTCTATGGAGAAATTCTATATTATGATCGCAAAAATACGAAAACTTGTGAAAACTGTTTCGTAACCTAATTTCGAAAGACGATTTGTATCAAGAAATATTGCTAAAAAGATTTATTTACGTTTTGAAACACGATTTAAATTATTTTACATATAAATAGTTGTTCTAAATCACTCAAGAAATATCCAGAATCAAATGTCAAGATATTTCTGGAAACATCGGTACAAATCTGGTGAAGGTTATCCAGAAGCTGGTAGAAAAATGTTATAAAATCATTTGGAAATTATGCTTGTAAGAATTTATATGTACTGATCCTTTTGGTTACTTTAATCTGTACTAAAATTCTGTAATGTCTAATTTAGTTTTAAGTCGTGAATTGCTATCGTATTGTAAACAAAACATTGTCAAAGACTCTCATTGTTTGGAAAGATATTAATACACCTAGGAGTTGTCAGTTGCCAGTTCGGATATGCAGTGCGGTTAGCTCTGAGAGTCAGTTGTTGAGTCTGAAGTCTGTCAGTTCTGTTTGTAAATAAACGTCTGTAATGAAGAATTACTTGTTGTCGTCAATATGAACTCAAGACCTTTTTGCACGAAGCAGACACCTCATAATGCAACGTTTTAATTTGGTGTTGAGGAAGCTGGGATCGCTATAAGTGCAAACAAATTGAAGTGGAACGTTTTAATTTGGTGTTGAGGAGCTGAAATGTTATACAGTGGTAACCTAAAGTCGTACCCAATAGCTCCCCACACCATGATGCAATGACTAACAGCCCTACATCTGTCCAAAACATAGGAAGAATGGTTCCTCTCCCTCGGTCACCACCATATTGCCGACATTAACCATCCAGGGTAGAGCAGAATCACTATTCATCACTGAACACAATGTGACGACATTCATCAGGAGTCCATGTTTCCCAGTTATGACACCACTGCAGATACAGCAGTTTGTGGTGTGGTGTTGTGTTAACGACAGCGTAAACATGGCAAGGTACAGCTAATGTTGGTCCCTACTGGTTGGTTGGTTGGTTGATTCGAGAGAGGGTACCAAACCGCGACGTAATCGGCCCCATCAGATTCGGCAAGGATGGGGAAGGAAATCAGCTGTGTCCTTTCAAAGAAACCATCTCGGCATTGGCCTGAAGTGATCTAATGACTATTGGTGCGGGACGATATACAATGTTCCAGGGATTCTATTACTTATTCTCGGATGGCAGGGGCACATGTGAATAGATACACAATATGACGATCCGCCCTTGCAGCGGTCAGATGTGATCCACTGGAAACTACGAGCATTCCTGCTCTCATTCCTTTGCAGCCCAACATCGGACCAGTCACATCTGAATACCTCCCAAATATGGATGTTGCACGATTCGCCCATAAGGCCAAATGAAGACCCTCAATGAGGCACTTCTTGAACTCCGATTGGTGATGATGGAGACTGTACGACGTGAGTGCACAGTGCCCATGTCCACTGTGATCACTCACCCTCTGCCACTGTTCACACATCCTTCCAGGTCTGGCAGAAAAACTAAACATGAACAACAATAATGTTCTCCGGTGTTCTACTTGTCACAGATTACAACTGCAGTCATTTATCTGTCGTTGGTATGTATGGGTATGAAGTTTCACTAACATCTGATCAGGTATTGTTGGTGCTTCACACTTTGTCAAGTACCACCAACAAAACTGAATAATACACACAGCATAGGTCCTCAAAGCCAACGGCCTTGCCACAGTGGTAACACAGGTTCCCGTCAGATTACCGAAGTTAAGCGCTGTCGGACTGGGCTAGCATTTGGATGGGTGACCATCCGGTCTGTCGAGCGCTGGTGGCAAGCGGGGTGCACTCAACCCTTGTGAGGCAAACTGAGGAGTTACTTGATTGAGACATAGCGGCTCCAGTCCCGTAAAATAACATACGGCCGAGAGAGCGGTGTTCCGACCACGTGCCCCTCCATATCCGAATCCAGTGACGCCTGTGGGCTCAGGATGACACGACGACCGGTCGGTACCGTTGGGGCTTCCAAGAGCTGTTCGGACGGAGTTCGGTTTCTTTTAGTTGGACCTCAGCCTACACAGCGTGTATTATTTACAGTTTTGTTGGTGTTACAAACAATGAGGAAAGACATCTGTACACAAAACCTGAATAAGAAAGCTAGGAAAGTAAGTCAAAACATTGTGTGAAGACAAATTGACAACAGCAAAGCTGCCGCAAATGTAAAACGTGCGAATAATAAATTTCACAAAGAAGCCTGGAGGGTCAAAAGCTCGACTGCCTGTCGCAAATACAGCGGTAGACTGATGCTCAAGGTGAACGTAATGTCAGAACAAAGCGTGGTCATTACAGAGAACTGCTAATGCTTTGGCGACCGTGACAGGACCACACTCTGTGTTGAGAATACGCTGGGGTCAACTCAACAGTCAGCAAAGCGAACAGCCGCCAGCCTGCCAATTTCAGCCACTTGACCCCTCTCATTTCATAGTCAATGCAGACAAATCGTCCTCGCAGCACGGCACCGTGCCGCGCTAATATAGGAGCTACTACGCGAAACACCTAATGCCCGTAAGCTGCTATTCTTGCTGCACGACGCATCTATGAAATGGAATATTCTGTGTGTAACAGATTAGCACGTGAGCCCAAAGGGACGTCAGCTGGCACAATGGCACAATGACACAGTGGCTCCAGGCTTGATGACTGCGTCTATCAAGAGAGAACAAGTTTCTCCAGAGATGCCCTCTATGGCTGACTATGATTGTATCCTGTACAGTTACCACTGTCATGTCACAGAAGAGAAATCATCGAAACAGGCAGATCACCGTTTATTTCACGGAATGTTGCTAGTCTATACCACTGACAACTTTACGCAAACGCCGCTGCTCTCGGTCGTTAAGCGGAATCCGCCGACCAATGCGTTGTCTGTGGTGAGAAGTAATGCCTGAAATTTTGTACTGTCGCCGCACTCTTGACACTGTGGATCTCTGAATACTGGATTCCCTAACGACATCCTAAATGGAATATCACGAGTCCAGCTCCAACTAAGATTCCGCATCTAAAATTTAAATTCCAGTCGGACACCTTTTCACATGAAATCGCCTGTGTACACATGACCGCTAGTGAACTGCGCTTTTATACCTTTTTTACGCGGTATTAACGCAACGTGTGCATGTACGACGTGTGTTCCAAAAGTAAGGTGACACTATATTTTTATGAAAAAATATTTAGTTATTCATCAATATTCATGTTGTCCCCTTCAAAGTGATCCCCCTCAGATACAACACACTTGTGCCAACGCTTCATTCAATCTTCGACGCTCTTTCCATATGCACTTTTTGATACAGTCTTTATGTATGTCAAGCGATGCAGTTTCTATTTCCTCAATCGCTGAAAATCGTCGTCCTTTCAAAGGTCCTCTGGGAACAGGAAAAAGTCGCAGGCGGCCAAATCTGGCGGCTGAGGCATAATTATATCGTGTTCTTTTTGGCCAACAAATCTCTCACAAGAAACTGAATGAGCAAGGCGTATTCCCGTGACGCAAAAGGCTATTGCTTCACGCAAACGGTACTTAACGACAAGGTGGTATTCACTGACCGTACAAACCTTGAGGCAAAAATTCATGACGCACTACCCCATGGTAATTTAAAAAGGAACAACCGTGAGCAAAACTTTGACTTTTGATCGAACTTGGCGTGCTTGTTCCCGCCTGCTCTCTGGAATGCTTTCATTGGCACGATTGGGGCTTTGATTTCGACGTCATAACCGTAAACCCGTGTTTCGTCACTAGTCACTTTTGAGCAAATCAGGATCACCACTCACGTCACTAAGAACTCAGGGGCGATGCTCGTGCGACGGTTCTTCTGATCAAAACTGAGTTGTTTTGGACCAAACTTCGCTAACTCACGTCTCGTGACCAAAACATCCGGAAAAAAAAAAAAATTGCATGACACGAGCCGACCGATATGGCGACATCCTCCCTAACTTCCCTTACGGTATATATACTAAGATGTTCTTCCGGACATGTCCGAAAGCATGAGTCTACCGCTGTGTTTGCGACAGGCAGTTGAGCTTCTGACCCTCCAGGCTTCTTTGTGAAATTTATTATTTGCAAGTTTTAGATTTGCGGCAGGTTTGCTCTTGTCAATTTGTCTTCACACAATGTTTTGACTACTTTCCTAGCTTTCTTATTCAGGTTTTGTGTACAAGTGTCTTTGCTCACTGTTTGTAGCTCCAACAAAACTGTAAACAATACACGCTGTGTAGGCTGAGGTCCAACTAAAAGAAACCGAACTCCGTCCGAAAAGCTCTTGGAAGGCCCAACGGTACCGACCGGTCGTCGTTGTCATCCTGAGCCCACAGGCGTCACTGGATGCCAATATGGACATATCCGAAAGAATAGATACCATCTTTATATACCCTCCTGGAAATGGAAAAAAGAACACATTGACACCGGTGTGTCAGACCCACCATACTTGCTCCGGACACTGCGAGAGGGCTGTACAAGCAATGATCACACGCACGGCACAGCGGACACACCAGGAACCGCGGTGTTGGCCGTCGAATGGCGCTAGCTGCGCAGCATTTGTGCACCGCCGCCGTCAGTGTCAGCCAGTTTGCCGTGGCATACGGAGCTCCATCGCAGTCTTTAACACTGGTAGCATGCCGCGACAGCGTGGACGTGAACCGTATGTGCAGTTGACGGACTTTGAGCGAGGGCGTATAGTAGGCATGCGGGAGGCCGGGCGGACGTACCGCCGAATTGCTCAACACGTGGGGTGTGAGGTCTCCACAGTACATCGATGTTGTCGCCAGTGGTCGGCGGAAGGCGCACGTGCCCGTCGACCTGGGACCGGACCGCAGCGACGCACGGATCCACGCCAAGACCGTAGGATCCTACGCAGTGCCCTAGGGGACCGCACCGTCACTTCCCAGCAAATTAGGGACACTGTTGCTCCTGGGGTATCGGCGAGGACCATTCGCAACCGTCTCCATGAAGCTGGGCTACGGTCCCGCACACCGTTAGGCCGTCTTCCGCTCACGCCCCAACATCGTGCAGCCCGCCTCCAGTGGTGTCGCGACAGGCGTGAATGGAGGGACGAATGGAGACGTGTCGTCTACAGCGATGAGAGTCGCTTCTGCCTCGGTGCGAATGATGGTCGTATGCGTGTTTGGCGCCGTGCAGGTGAGCGCCACAATCAGGACTGCATACGACCGAGGCTCACAGGGCCAACACCCGGCATCATGGTGTGGGGAGCGATCTCCTACACTGGCCGTACACCTCTGGTGATCGTCGAGGGGACACTGAATAGTGCACGGTACATCCAAACCGTCATCGAACCCATCGTTCTACCATTCCTAGACCGGCAAGGGAACTTGCTGTTCCAACAGGACAATGCACGTCCGCACGTATCCCGTGCCACCCAACGTGCTCTAGAAGGTGTAAGTCAACTACCCTGGCCAGCAATATCTCCGGATCTGTCGCCGATTGAGGATGTTTGGGACTGGATGAAGCGTCGTCTCACGCGGTCTGCACGCCCATCACGAACGCTGGTCCAACTGAGGCGCCAGGTGGAAATGGCATGGCAAGCCATTCCACAGGACTACATCCAGCATCTCTACGATCGTCTCCATGGGAGAATAGCAGCCTGCATTGCTGCAAAAGGTGGATATACACTGTACTAGTGCCGACATTGTGCATGCTCTGTTGCCTGTGTCTATGTGCCTGTGGTTCTGTCAGTCATGTGATGTATCTGACCCCAGGAATGTGTCAATAAAGTTTCCCCTTCCTGGGACCATGAATTCACGGTGTTCTTATTTCAATTTCCAGGAGTGTATATACGTATTAGTTAAGGCTCACCGGCCACTTAACCTCCTCCTTCTTCTTCTTCTTCTTCTTCTTCTGCGCGAATGCACAAACAGTGCCCGAACTCTTACGGGAATCGGCAGCGCGCCACGAGTGATGAATATAATGGGCGGTGGCACTACGAATGTATTGCGGGACAATACGTTGAGAGTGTGGGTTTCGCGAGAGGCGTGCCAGAGATAAATCCCTGTAGTCGCGCTACCCTCTCTGTCCTCGGTGGCTCAGATGGATAGAGCGTCTGCCATGTAAGCAGGAGGTCCCGGGTTCGAGTCCCGGTCGGGGCACACATTTTCATCTGACCCCGTTGACGTATGTCAACGCCTGTAAGCAGCTCAGGGTGTTCATTGTAATTCCCTTACGGCAATTCGACGATTTTCGAAAACAATTTCCTTCACAGCTTCGACCTTTTTTTTCGTGTGCTGGGGCGCCCAGAGCGAAGTCAGTCATTGGCATCATATCGGCCATCTTGCAAGAGCTCGTACCACTTGTAAATTATTTTATTTTTACTTAGAGCACAGCAACCGTAAGTCACTGTCAACGTTTTGAGTGTTTTATAGCTCCTGATTCCATTTTTCACACAAAATTTGACGCAAATTCATTGCTCCATTTTTTGTAACATTCAGAAATTGCCGAGCACACTAAAACACTTCTAATATTTCTGTCTGTCAAAAAACAAACTAAGTTTGCTGTACACTTGGAACTGCGAACATACGTTGGAGAGACGTGCACAACACAAAAAGATCGATAGAGAATGTTCGTTGCCCGCACAATTTGGAAAGTCGCCTCACTTGTTGAACAGCTCTCTTAGATATCTGTAGCCGATGACCTGTCACATCAGTGTGTAGCTGTATGACTGCAGTTGGCTCCGTCTGCCCTGCTGGAACTGTACAGCACGGATGAATTGCGCCGCGTCCAGCCAACGCAGACATCCGGCGTGACGTCACGGCAGGTGTCGGCCAGTGACGTCAGCGACGTGTCGGCGCAACGTGCCCCAAATACGACGCCGCCTGGGGCAGTCCGTGTGCGCTGTAGGCGGGCCGTACAGAAGCTGCACGCACGGTCCACTGACGCCTTTAATAAAATAAATACGTATCGATATTTTTACCTACAGAAATCGATACATAACGGCACTAATTACTCCTCAGATATATCGGCACATCGATATCAAAACGGCAATATGGAGTGCCGATATTTTTATTTTATATTATATATATTTCACAATTTTGGGAAAATTTTTGAAGTTCTTTTCAAGTTGTATGGGGGCAATTTTACTTTCATTGTGTGAAGGAGTCGTTATACTTTCTGACCTTTCATCATGCCGAGTGTCTGACTGTATAAAGCAAGTGTAGGTGGCACGAAGAAATGGTTCGATTGGTCTGGGGCGTGGCAGTGTGAATGGAACAACAAGACTATCGATGTGAAGAAATGGCACACCAACTGAGCTAGAACCAGTTTTTAACTAAACTGCAGTGCTATTTCTTCACAACAGCATTCTTCAAACGAAGTTGCTGAAAATGATAAAAATATAAATCACAAGAAAATGGTTCAAACGGCTCTGAGCACTATGGGACTCTACATCTGAGTTCGTCAGTGATTCTGTCAATATGAAGTGCTCCTCTAATGTGGCGTGCGGATTGTATTTCCACTTTTAAGTGCTAGCTTTACAGAGTATCCTATGGCTACGCTGTGTGCTTGTCCTTCACTCTAGTGCAAAATCACTATCACTCAAGGTTAATTGACACGTCTGCGCAACTTTAAGTACAGCGAAACAGTTTTTATAACTCGCTTTTCTAGGCCACCACGAATTATTCGTAAAACTTGTCTGGCTATTCCCATAACAATAGAGTGCATAGTTCTCGCCACGTTCCATACGAGACAGGACAGCTCATTCGCATGCATTCGGCGTCTCTGTAACAGCAGTAGCCGCTACGCAGCACTCGTATCCAAGGACACAGGCGTCGTGGTATCCAACCCATCCCAAGAGGTTAAAATCTAAGCTACTACATATGTTGTTGTTGTCTTCAGTCATGAGACTGGTTTGATGCAGCTCTCCATGCTACTCTATCCTGTGCAAGCTTCTTCATCTCCCAGTACGTACTGCAGCCTACATCCTTCTGAATCTGCTTACTGTATTCATCTCTTGGTCTCCCTCTACGGTTTTTACCCTCCTCGCTGCCCTTCAATATTAAATTGGTGATCCCTTGATGCCTCAGAACATGTACTACCAACCGATACCTCCTTCTGGTCAAGTTGTGCCACAAACTCCTCTTCTCCCCAATCCTATTCAGTACCTCCTCATTAGTTATGTGATATTACCCCTCTAATCTACAGCATTCTTCTGTAGTACCACATTTCGAAACCTATTCTCTTTTTGTCCAAACTATTTATCGTCCACCTTTCACTTCCATACAAATACTTTCAGAAATGACTTCCTCACATTTAAATCTATACTCAATGTTAAATTTCTCTTCTTCAGATACACTTTCCTTGCCATTGCCAGTCGACATTTTATATCCTCTCTACTTCGACCATCATCAGTTATTTTGCTCCCCAAATAGCAAAACTCCTTTACTACTTTAAGTGTCTCGTTTCCTAATCTAATTCCCTCAGCATCACCCAATTTAATTTGACTACATTCCATTATCCTCGTTTTGCTTTTGTTGATGTTCATGTTATATCCTCCTTTTAAGACGCTATCCATTCCATTCAACTGCTCTTCTAAGTCCTTTGCTGTCTCTGACAGAATTACAATGTCATCGGCGAACCTCAACGTTTTTATTTCTTCTCCATGGATTTTAATACCTACTCCGAATTTTTCTTTTGTTTCCTTTACTGCTTGCTCAATATACAGATTGAATAACATCGGGGAGAGGCTACAACACTGTCTTACTCCCTTCCCAACCACTGCTTCCCTTCCATGGCCCTCAACTCATTACTGCCATCTGGTTTCTGTACAAATTGTAAATAGCCTTTTGCTCCCTGTATTTTACCCCTGCCACCTTTAGAATTTGAAAAAGAGTATTCCAGTCAACATTGTCAAAAGCTTTCTCTAAGTCTACAAATGCTAGAAACGTAGGTTTGCCTTTCCTTAAACTTTCTTCTAAGGTAAGTCGTAAGGACAGTATTGCCTCACGTGTTCCAACATTTCGACGGAATCCAAACTGATCCTCCCCGAGGTCGGCTTCTGCTAGTTTTTCCATTCGTCTGTAAAGAATTCGCGTTAGTATTTAGCAGTTGTGACTTATTAAACTGATTGTTCGGTAATTTTCACATCTGTCAGCACCTGCTTTCTTTGGGATTGGAATTATTATATTCTTCTTGAAGTCTGAGGGTATTTCGCCTGTTTCATACATCTTGCTCACCAGATGGTAGAGTTTTGTCAGGACTGGCTCTCCCAAGGCCGTCAGTAGTTCCAATGGAACGTTGTCTACTCCGGGGGCCTTGTTTCGACTCAGGTCTTTCAGTGCTCTGTCAAACTCTTCACGCAGTATCATATCTCGCATTTCATCTTCATCTACATTCTCTCACAATTCCATAATATTGTCCTCAAGTACATCGCCCTTGTATAAACCTTCTATTTACTCCTTCCACCTTTCTGCTTTCCCTTCTTTGTTTAGAACTGTGTTTTCATCTGAGCTCTTGATGTTCATACAAGTGGTTCTCTTATCTCAAAAGGTCTCTTTAAATTTTCTGTAGGCAGTATCTATCTTACCGCTAGTGAGATAAGCCTCTACATCCTTACGTTTGTCCTCTAGCCATCACTGCTTAGCTATTTTGCACTTCCTGTCGATCTCATTTGAGATGTTTGTATTCCTTTTTGCCTGCTTCATTTATTGCATTTTTACATTTTCTCTTTTCATCAATTAAATTCAATATTTCTTCTGTTACCCAAGGATTTCTAGCAGCCCTCGTCTTTGTACCTACTTTATCCTCTGCTGCCTTCACTACTTCATCCCTCAGAGCTACCCATTCTTCTTCTACTGTATTTCTTTCCCCTATTCCTGTCAATTGTCCCCTTATGCTCTCCCTGAAACTCTGTACAACCTCTGGTTCTTTCAGTTTATCCAGGTCCCATCTCCTTAATTTCCCACATTTTTGCAGTTTCTTCAGTTTTAATCTACAGGTCATAACCAATAGATTGTGGTCAGAGTCCACATCTGCCCCTGGAAATGTCTTACAACTTAAAACCTGGTTCCTAAATCTCTGTCTTACCATTATATAATCTATTTGATACCTTTTAGTATCTCCAGGGTTCTTCCACGTATACAACCTTCTTTCATGATTCTGAAACCAAGTGTTAGCTATGATTAAGTTGTGCTCTGTGCAAAATTCTACTAGGCGGCTTCCTCTTTCATTTCTTAGCCCCAATCCATATTCACCTACTATGTTTCCTTCTCTCCCTTTTCCTACACTCGAATTCCAGTCACCCATTACTATTAAATTTTCGTCTCCCTTCACTATCTGAACAATTTCTTTTATTTCATCGTACTTTTCTTCAATTTCTTCATCATCTGCAGAGCTAGTTGGCATATAAACTTGTACTACTGTAGTAGGTGTGAGCTTCGTATCTATCTTGGCCATAATAATGCGTTCACTATGCTGTTTGTAGTAGCTTACGCGCATTCCTATTTTCCTATTCATTATTAAACCTACTCCTGGATTACTCCTATTTGATTTTGTGTTTATAACCCTGTAGTCACCTGACCAAAAGTCCTGTTCCTCCTGCCACCGAACTTCAGTAATTCCCACTATATCTAACTTTAACCTATCCATTTCCCTTTTTAAATTTTCTAACCTACCTGCCCGATTAAGGGATCTGACATTCCACGCTCCGATCCGTAGAACGCCAGTTTTCTTTCTCCTGATAACAACGTCCTCCTGAGTAGTCCCCGCCCGGAGATCCGAATGGGGGACTATTTTACCTCCGGAATATTTTACGCAAGAGGAAGCCATCATCATTTAATCATACAGTAAAGCTGCATGCCCTCGGGAAAAATTACGGCCGTAGTTTCCCCTTGCTTTCAGCCGTTCGCAGTACCACAACAGCAAGGCCGTTTTGGTTATTGTTACAAGGCCAGATCAGTCAATTATCCAGACTGTTGCCCCTGCAACTACTGAAAAGGCTGCTGCCCCTCTTTAGGAACCAGATACCCCTCCGTTGTGGTTGTACCTACGGTACAGCTGTCTGTATCGTTGAGGCACAGAAGCCTCCCCACCAACGGCAAGGTCCATGGTTGGGGGGGGGGGGGGGGCTACTACATATATAGAATATATTGTAACCTAATCTCCTTCAACACTGACGAAGGAGATCGGACGCTTAGTTACCAAGGTGCCGGCCGATGTTATCTGGCGACAGTTGTCGGTGCCACTCTGAGCGCAGCCTGAGAGAAGTTACTCAAGTCACCTGTGCATTTGTGAGAAATCGTGTACAAGTGGAAGCACTCGTTCATTAAATGACCTAATGCAACAAATAACACAGAACAATACAATGTTTTGTATACGGTCCCATACAGTATACGCTATGTGAAACTCACCAGAATCTCTGAATGCTTTTTACTTGCGTGTAGCTGACTTCTGTCTTTGTGCTGCAGACTTCTAAAAAGGTTATTTATCACTGAATTGCTTGCAGACTATTAATAATCATTAATTACAATCATAAGGAAACTGCTTTCATACAACAAACTTCCGATACAGCACGTGTGCACTCAATCGTTAATTCGCTTCCGGTTCCACTGTCGCAAACGAGCAACGTGTTTTTCATTCTGGCAACAGAAAAATGCAGATCAGTAGTGTTCTGTTCGCACGCCGCAAAGTTCCTGCTCATTGGAAAACTCTGCTTTACACTTTTTCTCATTTATACCTGTAACCGACAACTTCTTTTACTATTATTACTGGTGCAGTGGTACAGTTAAGGCAGTTTCTGCACGTTTTCCAATATTTATGCTGCGCGGTCCGAGGCGCCTTGTCACGGTCTGTGCGGCTCGGCTCCCCCGTCCGAGGTTAGAGCCCTCCAAAATGGTTCAAATGGTTCTGAGCACTATGGGATTTAACTGCTGTGGTCATCAGTCCCATAGACTACTTAAACCTAACTAACCAATGGACATCTCACACATCCATGCACGAGGCAGGATTCGAACCTGCGACCGTAGCGGCCGCGCGGTTACGGACTGCAGCGCCTAGAACGGTTGTGGTTGCGCGCGCGCGTGGGCATGCGCGTTGTCAATAGCGTGAGTTAGATTGGTGTGGGCTTAGGGGGAGATGAACTCAGCAGTTTGGTCCCATAAGACCTTACCATACATTTCCAAAACGTTTCCTATCTGACCACGTGAAACGACAACAAACAGTTTGAAACGCTATACTAACAGTTCTTTCTTTCAAAGAACGACAAAATTAACGAGTTATTTCAGTGATTTCCTCGACTTGTTCCACCGCGCGTCCTTTAGTTTACTCCTTCCACACGAAGAAGATGCAAATCATCAGTCTGCCACTGAGGTTTTCGTTTGATGACGATTTCACAGCTTCTATGAAATGTTTCATTACCCTTTTATAAGAAACGACATCCCTTTCTGCGCATAATTTCAGTCAAAGTAAGAACATGTTTACTGACTTTTCCTAAGATCAGCAAAGACAGCGGGACAATGTCGAGATAAGAAGCACAGTATGAAAGAAAACGTTAGAGAGAAAACACTTTTAGTGAGTCTCATATTTATATTCTATCGTCTTAATATAATCGCTATTTAACGGTTTTAGCTCTGAATACCAACTTATTTTTACTACTCTCATGCTCATAAATTGAGGATAATTGCAGAATGTGGTGCCACACAACGTGGCACTACGCAAAACTGGCGCTAATAGCATAGACACACAGGGAACACACGACACACATCTGTAAGGACAGGGTGATAACTTGACAAAACCGTCCCGAAACACACGTGCTAGAAAACACCACTGTTTCCTGCGCATGTACCCCGACATCAATATGGGATATGACCGACACACACACACACACACACACACACACACACACACACACACACACACACGTACACACACACGTACACACACAGGCCGCACAACGGGTCTGCATACTCTGGATCTGGTGGCCGAGCAGCTGCTGAGGTATAGCCTCCCACTCTCGCACCAGTACCCGTCGGAGCTCCGGAAGTGTGCTGGTGGTTCGAAGACGTGCAGCGATACGTCGACCGAGAGCATCCCAGACGTTCTCGATGGGGTTTAGGTCTGGAGAACAATAAGGCCACTCCATTCGCCTGGTACTGTTTCAAGGTACTCCTCCACGATGGCAGCTCAGTGGGGCCATGCGTTATCATCCATCACGAGGAAGGTGGGACCCACTGCACCCCTGAAAAGGCGGTCATACTGGTGCAACATGACGTCCCGATACACCTGACCTGTTACAGTTCCTCTGTCAAAGACATGCAGGGTTGTACGTGCACCAAACATAATCCCAACCCACACCATCAAACCACGACCTCCATACAGGTCCCTTTCAAGGACATTGGGGGGTTGGTATCTGGTTCCTGGTTCACGCCAGATGAAAACCCGGCGAGAATCACTGTTCAGACTATACCTGGACTCGTCCGTGAACATAACCTGGGACCACTGTTCCAATGACCATGTACTGTGTTCTCGACACCAGGCTTTACGGGCTCTCCTGTGACCAGGGGTCAGTGGAATGCACCTTGCAGGTCTCCGGGCGAATAAACCGTGTCTGTTCAGTCGTCTGTAGACTGTGTGTCTGGAGACAACTGTTCCAGTGGCTGCGGTAAGGTCCCGAGCGAGACTACCTGCAGTACTCCGTGGCCGTCTGCGGGCACTGATGGTGAGATATCGGTCTTCTTGTGGAGTTGTACACTGTGGACGTCCCGTACTGTAGCGCCTGGACACGTTTCCTGTCTACTGGAGTCGTTGCCATAATCCTGAGAACACACTTTGTGGCACACAGAGGGCCCGTGCTACGACCTGCTGTGTTTGACCAGCCTCCAGTCACCCTAGTATTCTACCCCTCATAACGTCATCAATATGTGTCCTTTGAGCCATTTTCAACACACAGTCACCATTAGCACGTCTGAAAACGTCTGCACACTTACTCGCTGCACCGTACTCTGACATGCACCAACACACCTCTGCGTATGTGGACTGCTGCCAGCGCCACCGTGCGACGACCGCAGGTCAAATGCAGCGTATGGTCATACCCCAGGGTGATTTATACCCGCAAACCGCCCACCAGAGCGTTGCTTCACCATGTATCAGCATTATCCTTAATTTATGAGCATGCGTGTATATTGATATACAGGGTGTGCCTCGTGAGAGTAGTCAGGTGCGCTTTCTCTGGTCTTGTGGCAGACACTGACAATTCCTGTTTTTGCGATGTGTAGCTTAAGTCGGCCCAAACAGATGATCCAGCTACGTAGCGCTGTGGTTAGCACACTGGACTCGCATTTGGGAGAAGGACGGTTCAAACCCGTGTCCGGCCATCGTGATTTAGGTTTTCCGTGATCTCCCTAAATCGCTCCACGCAAATGCCGGGATGGTTCCTTCGAAAGGTCACGGCCGACTTGCTTCCCCGTCTTTGTCTAGTCCAAATGAGACCGATGACCTCGCTGTTTGCTCCCTTCCCCTCATAACAACAACCGACCAACCCATGTTGCGACTTCAAATTTATTTCAGCGAGAGATAAACGAGGCATGCACAATTTAAATAAAACAAGAGAACTGGTGGTTTGAATTACCTATATAAACAAACGTAAATTGCCACATGTGTGAAAGATCACTGGAGACAGCTTCATCGATCTGACTGATTTTGTTTCTCGTTTTTGTAATGTCCGTATTTCTCAGGGTAAGGTTCGTACAAAAGCAGACATTTTGCAAAAACCGCCGGAAAAGTCGGAAATCAAAATGAATTGTTAACGAGCACCACTTAGGACGGCTTGAGCAATTTGGCTTTTTTCCCTAGTTGTGTATGGAAAAGAAAAAGAAGATTGCATTCAGTTTGACAGTCTTATCACACATTATAAATATACAGGGTGTTTCCGTAAGAGCGAGCAAAAATTTAACACGACAGAGAAGATGCTCCACTGAACGATTTGAGGTAGGGAATCTGGCGTCGGTGGAGTCCACCTTAAGGAGATAATAGGAATAAACACACCTTACTGTATAACTTACTTACATTATTTATAGTCAGCGGCAAATAGCATCACTGACTCAATGAACGTGCTATTCCTACTGTATGTTACAAAATGTGCTGAAACTGACGGCCAACAACCTCAGTGCAAGTGTGGCATCGTCGACCAAGATTCTGACGCACTCTCACCAATATCCCTCGTTCCGAATCACATCACAGCCAGCTACAATTATGGCAACTAATTGCATCTCACTATCCACTAGGGTATACCGCGCGGAGAAACCGCGCGGTCTTAGGGGCCTTGTCATGGTTCGCGCGGCTCGTCCTCCCTCTCTCTGTGTGTGTGTGTGTGTGTGTGTGTGTGTGTGTGTGTGTGTGTGTGTGTGTGTGTGTGTGTGTGTGTAAGCCTAGGGACCAATGAGCTCTAGAGTTTGGTCCCATAGAAATTTCCATCATTTCAGTAGGGTGTCATACACAAGCGATTTTAGATATCCATATAGGACATAATCTAGAGGATTCAGGTCAGGTGACCTCGCAGGCCTTGGAATAGGACCTCCTAATCCAGTGACCAGGAAATACTGTACCGGTACTGCTCCATTGTATTGTACTGTACGTCTCTTATCAGCACTGTGTAATTGATTATAGTACCTTCTGTCACGGGACAATGTAAATACGGTATGACAGAGCCAAGTTGTGAACAAGTACAGTAAACAAAACTTCCATCATGACTTCCTAGTAGTAAGGCCCATCCTCGTCGTTTCCCTGCAGGAAGTAAAGAATGTACAGTCAAGTAAACAGCACAGTACGTGTAAACCTGCACGCATGTTGGCTGTAAATAATCTGGAAAACAGTAATGCTAGACTAAGCAGTAAACTAGTTTACTTCAGTGTCTCCTTAAGCTGGCTTGTCCGACCCCAGGTTTCCTACCTCAAACTTTTCAGTGGAGCATTCTCTTCGTCCTGTTATATTTTTTCTCGCTCCTACGGGAACACCCTGGATGTTCGTTATTTCTTACCCTTAACGGTGTTTCAAGTTTGACGGCCGGCAGTGTATTGCGTCAGATTTGAAGTTGTTACACAGTGTCCGAGCAAGTGATGTATGAGACAGGAGCGAATGGGCGAAGCTGAAAATGACGCTGAAGCCGGGTTTTGCACCCCGCCTCGTCCGTTGTATCTTGTACGGCGGAGCTGGTGTAGTGGACCGGTTTTGTATTTCTCACCAGGTGACGCATCAGTCCGGCACCGTTGCGTAACATGCAGGCGATTTCTGGCGATGCAACCATCGTTTTTATAGTACGTAGCGCTTTTAACTCGTCACTGTTTCGCGCGATAATCAGTTTCGTAGAATGGACAATACAATAGTCGAACGATACACATGAGATGAGCCAGTAGGTGGTAGTATGGACCGAAACGAGAAGAAATTGTGTGGTAAACATGCAGTCTAAAATGTATTCCTTAAGAACTACGAGCAGTTGTTCAGTAGAAGAGATCAAGAAGTTGACATATGCGTTTCAAATCACATGTTTCCTAGACAATTTCTCCCCGTTTCGGTCGACGTACCCGGTAAGTTTGGCAGTAGAGGTGCGGTTCACCCTGAATAGTGCCTGAGCAATATAGGGCTACACACCCAACGTCAGTGGCTGTGCTCTGTCAATCTTCTGTGTATGTAAACTAACAGTTTGGACTGGATGACTGACTGTACCAGCGTGACGCTAACAGTCGCAACTAATTTAAACCCATTATAGCTACTACTCACGCCCTCTCCCCCTTTCTCCCAGCTGTCAGATGCTCTGGGCCTTGAGCTTAATTTAAGAACTTTTTTCTGTTAAGGCTTTGGCATTTTTAAAATTAATGTTATTGAGTCTTAAGTGTTGGGCCTCGAGCCTATTTTGAATTTAAGTTTTTTTGCTCTTCAAGTGCCAGGTTCTATGGGCCGTCAGCCTAATTAAGGAACTGTTTTAGGATAAGGGTTTTGCCTTCTAAATTTCTGATTTTGGTTAAGCTTAAGGCATGAGACATGAGATTGTACAGCAAGTTCGGAACCAAGTTCGGAACCAAGTTCGGAACCAAGTTCGGAACCAAGTTCGGAACCAAGTTCGGAACCAAGTTCGGAACCAAGTTCGGAACCAAGTTCGGAACCAAGTTCGGAACCAAGTTCGGAACCAAGTTCGGAACCAAGTTCGGAACCAAGTTCGGAACCAAGTTCGGAACCAAGTTCGGAACCAAGTTCGGAACCAAGTTCGGAACCAAGTTCGGAACCAAGTTCGGAACCAAGTTCGGAACCAAGTTCGGAACCAAGTTCGGAACCAAGTTCGGAACCAAGTTCGGAACCAAGTTCGGAACCAAGTTCGGAACCAAGTTCGGAACCAAGTTCGGAACCAAGTTCGGAACCAAGTTCGGAACCAAGTTCGGAACCAAGTTCGGAACCAAGTTCGGAACCAAGTTCGGAACCAAGTTCGGAACCAAGTTCGGAACCAAGTTCGGAACCAAGTTCGGAACCAAGTTCGGAACCAAGTTCGGAACCAAGTTCGGAACCAAGTTCGGAACCAAGTTCGGAACCAAGTTCGGAACCAAGTTCGGAACCAAGTTCGGAACCAAGTTCGGAACCAAGTTCGGAACCAAGTTCGGAACCAAGTTCGGAACCAAGTTCGGAACCAAGTTCGGAACCAAGTTCGGAACCAAGTTCGGAACCAAGTTCGGAACCAAAGGTAGGTGTGTGTGTGTGTGTTTTCAAGTTCTAGGCTCTTGTAGTGTTTGATGAAATATAAGGTATGTTCGAGTGTAACTAACAGCCGCTTATTTTGGCCCACTTCTACAACTTAAATTACGTGTCCTGTCCTGCGGGTTCAGCGGGGTGTTTCACATCTAACTAAACTCTAAACTTTTCTTGGAACATTTATTTTTTAAATGATGAATGATATTTGGTTTAAAATGTGTGTGAAATCTTATGGAACTTGACTGTTAAGGTCATCAGTCCCTAAGCTTACACAATACTTAACCTAAATTATCCTAAGGACAAACACACACACAGCCATGCCCGAGGGAGGATTTGAACCTCCGCCCGGACCAGCCGCACAGTGCATGACTGCAGCGGCTGAGACCGCTTGGCCAATCCCGCGCGGCTGATATTTGGTTTGTGTATGTCTGTGAATGACGAAAGAATCTGTGGTGCATCGCAAGTGCAACCCACAACTGCTTCTCATATAAGAAAGCTAACCACCCATAGTGAGGGGAGACACTCGTTACAAAACCTGCTTCCCTTGCGTTAGTGCTCTCCAATGCGGCACTTTCTTCACCTGCACACTGCAAACCCATTTCAAATCGATTAAGTCTGAATGTCTGCACTATAATTACTCTTCGTAAATCACTTGATTGCTGCTCTTACTCCTGAACTGGCAGAATTTCGACGACTTCAGATTGTTAATGCTTTCTGTATGACCACTCTAATAATAACAAAACTGTGTACAGTTCGGTAGAAGCCCTTATGTAGTTCCTGCTGTGTCGTGGTATCAGTTAACTCATTGATATGTTTCGAAGCGAGTAGTGAAGCACTGTGAGGATTTTACTGCAGGTGCCAGGTACAACAGGTTTTCGTAAGGTATTTAGCGTTTGTTAGGTATACGTCCCATTTTCATCACAGCCATGTACCGGACAGAGCACAACATAACGTGTTCAGTGCGTGGACTACGTGAGGAACCTGTAAAGATCACATTAATGCTGCTAACTGAAAGAAGTATTTATAGCTAACTCATATTAATCAGTATTAGTCTTACAAAATTGTGATCATAGTAACGATATTTTGAAAATTATTTATCTTTATGACAAAATCGAATCGGTATAGTTTTTACGGCAATGGCAAGGAAATCGTTTCTGAAGAAGAGTAATTTGTTAACATCGAGTTTAGATTTAAGTGTCAGGAAGTCGTTTCTGAAAGTATTTGAGTGGAGTGTAGCCATGTATGGAGGTGAAAGGTGAGCGATAAACAGTTTGGACAAGAAGAGAATAGAAGCTTTCGAAATATGGTGCTACAGAAGAATGCTGAAGTTCAGATGCGTAGATCACATAACTAATGATGAGGTATTGAATAGAATTGGGGAGAAGAGTTTGTGCCACAACTTGACAAGAAGAAGGGACCGGTTGGTAAGACATGTTTTGAGGCATCAAGGGATCACAAATTTAGCATTGGAGGGCAGCGTGGAGGGTAAAAATCGTAGAGGGAGACGATAAGCAGATTCAGATGGATGTAGGCTGCAGTAGGTACTGGGAGATGAAGCTTGCACAGGATAGAGTAGCATGGAAGAGCTGCATCAAACCAGTCTCAGGACTGAAGACCACAACAACAACATAGTTTTTACCCCTCAGAAACTTTTATTTTACCCTTCACGGGTTAATTACCCCCCTGGCTGGGAACCAGTTAGATAGTGTGTGCTGATATATCACACTCTTTGCACCGTCGACCACGCCCTCTCCCCAAGCAACTCTAAGGGTGAACAGTCACAAATAGACCTACGGACCACGAAAAGTATGCATTCGATAATAATATCGGTAGTTATCTCATACTTTTGTATCTCATGTCTTCTCACCCATACGATTGTGGTGATAAGGGCTTATTACCCCCTACAGCGTATTTATTCCTGAACAGAAATAATGAGCGACGTATATACGAAATTTGACTTTGGATGACACTGCTACAGGCGTTCCTCGGTTATGCATGTAAGTCAACCCCGTCTTTTCTTCCCAGCTACTGGAAGTAGGCTCCATTCCAGATACTAAATTATACGAGTTTCAAATTTGGTTGAAATCGGCCCAGTAGTTTAGGAGATGTTTAACATACATATGATTTTTATACGAGTGTAATCCCAAAAATGAGGTCTCTTTTTATATATAAGTACAGAGCTCTGTGTGGCAGTTGGTCACACTCATGAGGAGTGCTTCACGCGCTGTGTGTAAACATATACACGCTGCGCTGAGGCGCTCAGTCTTGGCCTGCGTTGAGAATGGAGCTCCCGTTGGAAGGACCACATAGATAATATTGTCGGGAAGGCGAGCCAAAGGTTGCGTTTCATTGGCAGGACACTTGGAAGATGCAACAAGTCCACTAAAGAGACAGCTTACACTACACTCGTTCGTCCTCTGTTAGAATATTGCTGCGCGGTGTGGGATCCTTACCAGGTGGGGTTGACGGAGGACATCGAAAGGGTGCAAAAAAGGGCAGCTCGTTTTGTATTATCGCGTTATAGGGGAGAGAGTGTGGCAGATATGATACACGAGTTGGGATGGAAGTCATTACAGCATAGACGTTTTTCGTCGCGGCGAGACCTTTTTACGAAATTTCAGTCACCAACTTTCTCTTCCGAATGCGAAAATATTTTGTTGAGCCCAACCTACATAGGTAGGAATGATCATCAAAATAAAATAAGAGAAATCAGAGCTCGAACAGAAAGGTTTAGGTGTTCGTTTTTCCCGCTCGCTGTTCGGGAGTGGAATAGTAGAGAGATAGTATGATTGTGGTTCGATGAACCCTCTGCCAAGCACTTAAATGTGAATTGCAGAGTAGTCATGTCATGTAGATGTTACCGCCCTGTGCGAACTGCGCGCAGTTATTCGGTTTTTGAACGCGAAGGCCACTGCGCCCATTCAAATCCATCGCCAATCGACCGAAGTGAGTCGTGCATGGATGTCAAAAAATGTTCGTAAGTGGTGTAGAGAGTTTCCAGCTGGTCAGGCCGCAATTCACGACGAACGAAAGGAGGGGGAGACCGTCAATTTCTGAGCAGACAGTGTTGAAGGTTGGGCAAAGCGTGCGCGAAGATAGGCGGATCACCCTGGACGGTTTCTGCACGTTGGCTCCTGACGTTTCCCGAAGCACCGCGCACAGAATTGAAACATTGAACTACCGGAAGGTGTGCGCAAGATGGGTGTCGCGCCTGCTGACCGAGGACCACATGCGGCAACGAGTTGATGCTTCCCGCGCATTTCTTCACCGCCTCGCAGCCCAACATGACAATTTTCTGCCCTCAGATATCACGGGTGACGAAACCTGCGTATACCACTTTTTACACCTGAGACCAAGCAACAACCACGCCAATGGCGGCATCATTCTTCGCCACAGCCGCGGAAATTCAAACAAACTAAGTCTGCCGGTAAAGTCGTGACAACTTTCATGGGATCGGAAAGGGGTACTTTTGGTCGACTTCATGCCAACTGGGACCACATTTAACGCTGACAGGGTACAGTGAGACTCTGAAAAAACTCAAACCGGAAATTCAGAATCGGAGAAGAGGAACGTTGAGCAAGGCCGTGCACATTCTCCGTGACAACGCTCGCGCGCGCGCGCACACACACACACACACACACACACACACACACACACACACACACCTGACTTGGCGCCCAGTGACTATGACCTGTTCCCTAGGTTAAAAGAGCATTTGGCCGGAAAGCGATTCAACTCCGACGACGAGGTGAAAGAGGAGGCTCACAACTTTCTGAACAGCATGGCGGCGATCTAGTATGACATGGGCATACAAAAACTGCCACAGCGTGTACACAAATGCACCGACAGAAATAGTGAATGTCTAAAAACAGCTAAATGTTCAGGCTGTAAACTGATGTAAACCACTGTACAAATAAAAAGGTCTGTGCAGTTATAAAAAAATAGGAGACCTTACTTTTCGGGATTACCCTCGTAAATATATGGGTTCTCTCTGCGCGGCACAGTATTAATGTTCTGCTGTCAATACACCCTGTACAACACGGATGGGTAGTGGTATCTGCTCACTAGATCTTGCTTGTACTTCAACGAACAGATCTTTTCCCTGTAATGTAACACCACATGATACAGATCCAATTTACGTGCAACCAGAATATACACTCCTGGAAATGGAAAAAAGAACACATTGACACCGGTGTGTCAGACCCACCATACTTGCTCCGGACACTGCGAGAGGGCTGCACAAGCAATGATCACACGCACGGCACAGCGGACACACCAGGAACCGCGGTGTTGGCCGTCGAATGGCGCTAGCTGCGCAGCATTTGTGCACCGCCGCCGTCAGTGTCAGCCAGTTTGCCGTGGCATACGGAGCTCCGTCGCAGTCTTTAACACTGGTAGCATGCCGCGACAGCGTGGACGTGAACCGTATGTGCAGTTGACGGACTTTGAGCGAGGGCGTATAGTGGGCATGCGGGAGGCCGGGTGGACGTACCGCCGAATTGCTCAACACGTGGGGCGTGAGGTCTCCACAGTACATCGATGTTGTCGCCAGTGGTCGGCGGAAGGTGCACGTGCCCGTCGACCTGGGACCGGACTGCAGCGACGCACGGATGCACGCCGAGACCGTAGGATCCTACGCAGTGCCGTAGGGGACTGCACCGCCACTTCCCAGCAAATTAGGGACACTGTTGCTCCTGGGGTATCGGCGAGGACCATTCGCAACCGTCTCCATGAAGCTGGGCTACGGTCCCGCACACCGTTAGGCCGTCTTCCGCTCACGCCCCAACATCGTGCAGCCCGCCTCCAGTGGTGTCGCGACAGGCGTGAATGGAGGGACGAATGGAGACGTGTCGTCTTCAGCGATGAGAGTCGCTTCTGCCTTGGTGCCAATGATGGTCGTATGCGTGTTTGGCGCCGTGCAGGTGAGCGCCACAATCAGGACTGCATACGACCGAGGCACACAGGGCCAACACCCGGCATCATGGTGTGGGGAGCGATCTCCTACACTGGCCGTACACCTCTGGTGATCGTCGAGGGGACACTGAATAGTGCACGGTACATCCAAACCGTCATCGAACCCATCGTTCTACCATTCCTAGACCGGCAAGGGAACTTGCTGTTCCAACAGGACAATGCACGTCCGCATGTATCCCGTGCCACCCGACGTGCTCTAGAAGGTGTAAGTCAAGTACCCTGGCCAGCAAGATCTCCGGATCTGTCCCCTATTGAGCATGTTTGGGACTGGATGAAGCGTCGTCTCACGCGGTCTGCACGTCCAGCACGAACGCTGGTCCAACTGAGGCGCCAGGTGGAAATGGCATGGCAAGCCGTTCCACAGGACTACATCCAGCATCTCTACGATCGTCTCCATGGGAGAATAGCAGCCTGCATTGCTGCGAAAGGTGGATCTACACTGTACTAGTGCCGACATTGTGCATGCTCTGTTGCCTGTGTCTATGTGCGTGTGGTTCTGTCAGTGTGATCATGTGATGTATCTGACCCCAGCAATGTCTCAATAAAGTTTCCCCTTCCTGGGACAATGAATTCACGGTGTTCTTATTTCAATTTCCAGGAGTGTATATCGACAATGCGTCAAACCCTGTGGTGAATACCAGACTGTTAGTTAGACCAACGCACATAATCTGAACCAGCGGTCTCCAAACTACGGCCCGCGTTAGCTGGCCGGACATCCCCTGTATCCGGCCCGCCAAATAATTGAGTTGCTACCTATACTGCCAACAGTTGAGTTTCGAGGCCTATCGCGAGCAGTACACCGCGACATTGGCTCTGCTACTCGCTACAAGACTACGTAACTAAACTTATTGTTGCGCCGCTTGAAATAATGCGTTGACATACTCTACCTCTGTTATGTCTTGCGGTAATAGTGTTGCTACCAATGATTTTGAGGTTTCGTCAACCTTGCAGGACGCTTTCGTGAAGAATGTGCACTGACATACTTTTTTGTCGGCGAAATTCGCCAGAACAAAACACGCCAGGATTTCGGTCAGGCACGTCCTCCAATCAAAATTATGAAATTCTATAAAGATCTTAGTTCGTTTCAGACTTTTGCGGTTTCATCTTTCCTTTAGCCTTACATTACGGTGATCGTGGAGTGCTAGGGTGCTTTCTTCCCACTAGGAAGATCTTGGCCCTTGTGACTTCGTGGAGGCGTCAATGTGGCCCGCGGACTAAAAAGTTTTGAGACCCCTGATCTAAACTCTTAGTGTTTAGCACGAGTAATTTAGGACTAATTTTTTTTTTTTTTTTTTTTTTCAAGCCACTCAATTTATCAGTGAAGTTGAATAGTATAGAACGTTAGAGAAATTGTCGGAGGTCTTCGTAATAAAATTCGTAACCCCGTACATATACCTGAGGGTGCAACTCATGTGCAGTGAGGTAAGATAGTTCTCTCCACTGGTGTGGTCAAGATAGATAGACGTTACCTGAAACAAAACAAAAAACACTCTGAACAGTGACATTTTGTGGTTGGTAACACACAAGCAGATAATAAAAGTTTATAATACAATATCTTGTGCGTTAAGTTTAGGAAAACACTCTTAAGACAAAGAGCAACACAGCACGAAGGAATTACCCGAGTGGGACAAAAACCGGTAATGTGAGGTGCATCTCCAGACAAATAAGTAATTACAATTTCACAAAAACTGGATGATTGGATGTTGTTTTTCAGGAGAAAAGGCTTCAAAAATTGACAAGCCAATAACGCGTTACTCTACCTCTGGCCCCATGCAAGGAGTTTCACGGTTTGATATTGACTGGCTGCGCACCTGTGGTCTAGGGCTCAAAGCTGAGTTAATCGACCAACAACGAACTTAAACGGGTGTCTTACGACGTCCGCCCAGAGCAGATGCAACGAACGAAAGCGGAAAAAAGGGTAGGGTCTTTAATTCCAGGTTTCGAATTCCGCCGCTGCTTACATTTTATTGATAATCAGCATTGCCGGACGAAGTCTTCGGCATAAGAAGTCAGCCTCATTCCTGCCAACGGCCTTGTCAAAGAGGGCGGAGGAGCGGATAGAGGTTCAGGGCACTCTCTTGTCCTAGGGGTGGGAAATTGCCCCTAAAGGCGGAAGAATGAGCAATGATCAAAGACATGAGGATGCAGAAGGCAATGGAAACCACTGCATTAAAGACACGTAACGTGTATCCACAGGACATGTGGCCTGTAGTTGAAGAAGTGTCACGATGATCTCTCCATTGGATAAAGATTCGGGAATAGTCCCCCATTCGGATCCCCGGGAGGGGACTGCCAAGGGGGAGGTTACTATGAGAAAAAGATTGAATAATTAACGGATTGATAACGTTCTACGGCTAGGGCGTGGAATATCAGAAGATAGAACGTGGTAGGGAAACTAGAAAATCTGAAAAGGGAAATGCAAAGGCTCAATCTGGATATAGTAAGGGTTAGTTCTGCAGTAAGCTGTAATCTATCTAAAATTGCAGGAGTTGCAGATACGTTTGTTATCGATCCTACCCCACCGTTTTATTTAATCTGTCTCGTCACGCCCATTTAAGTGCTAAGTATACAAATGCTTCCACGACTTGGTAGGCCTGGATCATTACACCCCAGCTCAAGGTGTTAGGTTCGGCGGTGTATAATGAGCGTAAGGGAGGGTCTTTGAACTGATCCATACGATATTCCTGAAGTGGTAGTGGCACGTAAGAAGTGTTGTACGTAAATGACACTACGGTACAGTAAACCTGTATCTCTGTCGACTACGGTAGAGCGACGAAATATGTTTACACAGGAATAGCCGGATTCCCGCCACTTTGGCTAGGCGTTTTAACTCGTTTCTTGGATCCTTTTCAACGTCAACATTAACGAGCGCTATATAACCGACCCTGTCCTTTGCATAACTTACTAATATCACTATCCCATTAACAAATATTTGCTTCAAATTCTCTGGTGACAGACGAGTTAATAAGAACCTTGCAACAAAATTATAAAATATTTTCAATTAGTACCACAATTTTGTAAGACTATCATTACATAAGTTTTCAATAATTACTTCTCTCAATTAGCAACATTAATGCTATGGAGGCTACAAGTTCCTCACATATTTCACCCTCTACACACTTAAGTTGTGCTTTGTCCCGTAGACCGCTGATGCTAAACGTGAGACAAACACGTAGAAATGCTAAATATCTCAACAAAGTCAACAAAATATCTTAACCCAGCTGTAGGTAGTACCTGCAGTGTCCAGAAATTGCTTTGTCACTCGCTTCGAAACATATAAAATGAATTAATGGACGCCACGACGGTAGTAACAACGTACGAGCTTCTATAGTACAGAAATAATAATAATAATATTACTATTATTTCTTTCTTATCTCAGACATTATGTCTGGTCAGAAGTAGAATGTGACGCGGACCTTGATCAAGCGTGACTTCCTTTTAACTGTACGGTACATGTTACATTGCATTTAGGAACTTACGGGTAAATGAACATGTATCAATAATTACGTATTTCTGTAGTTGTATATATAAGTTTGGATGTAGCTGTATTGCGTTGATGTACTGGTGGATATTGTGTGGTACGACTCCTGGCAGTTGATAGTATAATTGGTATAACGTCAACTTTATCCTGATGCCACACGTCCTTGACTTCCTCAGCCAGTTGGATGTATTTTTCAATTTTTTGTCCTGTTTTCTTCTGTACATTTGTCGTATTGGGTATGGATATTTCGATTAGTTGTGTTAATTTCTTCTTTTTATTGGTGAGTATGATGCCAGGTTTGTTATGTGGTGTCCTTTTATCTGTTATGGTTCTGTTCCAGTGTAATTTGTATTCATCATTCTCCAGTACATTTTGTGGTGCATACTTGTATGTGGGAACGTGTTTTATTAGTTTTCGTTGTAAGGCAAGCTGTTGATGTATTATTTTTGCTACATTGTCATGTATTGCGGAGTATTGTGTATTTGCTAGTATAGTACATCCGCTTGTGATGTGATCTAGTTTCTATTTGTTGTCTGCAAAGTCTGCATTTATCTGCAGTGGTATTATTATTATTATTATTATTATTATTATTATTATTATTATTATTATTATTATTATTATTACTTAGACATCTGACAGTCTGAAGTGGTTTAATTTCTGCCAGTTCAGGAGTAAGGACTGCACCATTCATGTGATTTATGAACAGTAAGTATAGTCGACATATCTGAACTTATTTGATTTTAAATGGCGTTGCAGTGTGCAGGTCAAGAAAATGCCGCAATGGAGAGGAGTAATCCAGGGGAAGCATGTTTTGGAACGGGTCTACGCCCTCACTGTGGATAGTTAGCTTTCTTATCTGAGAAGGAGTTGTGGGTAGCACTTGCGATGCACAGCGAATTCCATTGTCACACAAACTAATCATATTAATCTTGCATCACTCGAAAGACCGCCCCTGGCAGCTGAGTGGTCAGCGCGACAGAATGTCATACGTAACGGTCCGGGTTCGATTCCCGGCTAGGTCGGAGATTTTCTCCGCTCACGGACTGGGTGTTGTGTTGTAATAATAATAATAATAATAATAATAATAATAATAATCTCTATCAACGAGCAAGTCGCCGAAGTGGCGTCAAATCTAAAGACTTGCACCCGGCGAATGGTCTACCCGACTGGACACATTTCCGTATCACTTTAAAAGTGAAAGTGCTCCAAGAAAAGTCTTTCCTTCTACAGTTTACTTTGGTGCTAATGTTGGTGATAGTGTGGACAAGGGGGGGGGGGGGGGGGAGATGGGAGGGTGGGCGGGACGGGAAGAGGGAGGGGTTTCTAGTTATTGTCTGTCTGCACTCATGGATAAAGGTCCAAGAAAGGTCGGGAACCACTGATTTAAAGTGTTAGAAGTGGGGCCCATGAGGATCGTTACAGACTGGACTGAAGACGGCTTGCGTGTATACCGTTGTGTCCTAAGCCTCAGACGGAAAATATAACACTGCCTGTTTGTGCCCCACAGAGTACTTGCTTTTACCACAAGGTACGGGGTATAGCGGTATACTGCACAGGGCGGAGTTGTATTAAACACAAGAGAACCTGGTAGTGCTTCGCAATTGCTAGATATGTATAGGAACTGCGCATATATCCTACATTCCTTGTTCTCTGCCCATCTTTTCATCCCCCCCCCCTCCCTCCTCCTTTCTCCATACATCTTCCACTGGGCGCGTAACCTCGTCACCCATCTCGCCATCCATCTGCTCAACCCACTGTGTCCATTTGCGTCTGAATGTACGATAGAATATCGTGTAAAAATTTTCAGTAAATCGGTGAAGGACTTTTCGACTTTTCCACTTTGTGTGTGTGTTTCCGTAACAGCGTGCAAAAGTGTAACAGTACATAGAGAATTCTCCACTGATCAATTTGAGATACAGGATCTGGGTTAGGAGAAACCAGCTTAAGGGGGAAATGAAAAACTAGTCTACGACTTTATCTAGCATTACTGCTTTCATGTCTTGTTGACAACTAACACGCGTACACATTTACACGTAATGTACTCTTTATTTACATGTACTTTATTTCCTGCAAGGAAACAGAGGACGAGCCTGATTACTATGAAGTCACAATACACGTTTTGTTTACTTGTCCATAAGGTGTTTCCGTTGTATTGTGTTTACATTGCCCCATGGCAGAACGTGCTATGAATCAACCACAGACCCATTCATTACACATTGCTGTTCAGAGATCTACAGTACAATACGATGGAGCAGTACCGGTATAGTATTTCCTGGTCCATGGTTTGGAAGGGGAGGTCGTATTCCAATGGCCTGCGAAGTTACCTGAACTGAATCCCCTCAATTATTTGCAATGGGGATATCTAAAGTCACTGGTGTACGAGACCCCACTGGATATGAAGATGGATTAATTGCCAGCATTTTAGCGGTCTGTGATGTGATTAGAAACACACCAGGGATATTTGCCAGGTGAGTCAGAAACTTGCACGGCAATCTCGTGTTTTCATTGAGGTTAATGGCCGTCAGTTTCAGGACATTTTGTAAGACAGTACAAATGGTACGTTTATTGTGTCAATGATGGTATTTCCAGTAAACTGTACGTAATGTAAATGAAAGTACACAGTAACGTGATTTCATTGCTATCATCTCCTTAAGCTGGCTTCTGCGACCCCAGGTTCCCCACCTCAAATTGTTCAGTGGAGCATTCTCTATGTCCTGTTAGATTTTTGCTCGCTCTTACTGAAACATCCTATGTATTTATAATGTGATGTATGAGTGTCAAACTGAATGCAAACTTGTTTTGGTATGAAAAAGTACCATTACGGGAAAAAGTGAAATTGCTCGAGCCATGCTGAAGTGATGCTCTTTCACAATTCATTATAATTTCCGACTTTTCCGGTGGGTTTCCCAAAAATTCTCCTTTCATACAAACCTTATTGTGACAACTACGAGCACAACAAAAAACGAAACAAAAAATTAACCAAATGTATGAAGCCATCCTCAGCTGATCTTTCATGCTTGCGACAACTTTTGTTTATATAGCTACAAAATTCAAACCATATAAAATAATCTCTCATATTTCATTTATATTGTTAATGCCTCATCTTTCACTGAAAAATTCGTAGTCCCAGCACTGATTGGTTGGTTTTTTCTTTTTCCTTTTTCTTTTTTTAGGTGGGGGGGGGGGGGGGGGGGAGGGAGCTGCACAGCGAGGTCTTCAATCCTATTCGGTTAGGCAAGAATCGGGAAGGAAGTCGACCGTGGCGTTTCAAAGGAACCATCCCCTCATTTGCCTGAAGCGATTTAGGGATATCAGGGAAAACTGAAATGGTGGCCAGACGCGGGTTTGAACCGTCGTCCTCCCGAATGCGAGTCCAGTGCGCTTGCAGCCGCGCCGTTCCTTCCCTCCCTTTACGACGAACCTGCACCTACCTGTGAACATCTGTCTCACCAGATCATCAGTAGGGAAGCCGAGTGAAACCTACTGTACATCGACGTGAACCAGGCTGCAATCAAAGTCACTCATCTACGTTTCGGGAGAAACACGAAATGAAACGTTCGAAATTTTGTCCTCAATATATTCTGAAACTTCGGTGAACAAGCATCACTGCCAAGCCCGTGCTAGTCTTAACACAGTTACTCACAATCCCTTTCACTCGCGTTAGCAAGTTTATGGTGTTGCATTTCCCCAAAAACGTAATAGCCCCAAAATACTGATTGTTTCTGATTGGGAATGCCCGCCAAACATTAAGTCTGTCGGTACCAAATGCAGTCACAGTTTCTAGCCACCGACCTGCTCAATACGCCACGCGGCATATACGACATTCCTCGTCACAAAATTCACTTCCGAATTCCGAAATTTCTACACGCACATAGGAATAATTATGCCGTCACTTTCCAACACTTCTGATGGATGAAACACTGATAGATCTGGCAACTTATTTCCATCGGAACTACTGCTACTACTACACACGTCCGATGTCTTTCATGGCTGGGCTTCGACTCCTTTCTAGAGTACTCTAAAGTCTTCTCTACCAGCAGAGAAAAGCGCGCGAAGAATATTGCTTTACCATTGGTCAGTTTACTCAACAGCCAGTAGCAAAAACAACATTCTCCGGCGCTTTTCATCAATAACCAATGGCAAAATAGTAAACCTAACGACTGCACCTTTGACCGACGTAATTATCTAATATGCTGAAGTTTTGTTTGTGCACAAAACTATTTACTATTGTTATTTATACCTGAATTAACTTTCCCTTTACCATAACCTTACTTTACAAATCTAGTCTACAAAAATCCCCTTTGTTCAAATCCATACTTCTTCGAAATGATCCCACACTAAATCCTACTACATAACTCGAACAATTATCTTCGTATTAACCTTAAATCACACTCACGCATCATTCATACTGCTACAACACATAACGTTTTCCATACATAAAAACACAACACTTTATGAACAACATTGTATTACTTTAGTGCACTCTAGTGGTCACAATCTAAACTAAAATCGCAGTCCCCTACCCAATACTGTCCTCTATCAGCTGATACACAAACTACGTGCGCGTCCATCCTCGCGTCACCATCTGTCACTCTCCAGCTCTGAGACACATCTCCCACTTAACCGCCTCCAAGACAGGATAGTTATATCGCGCTACGCCTCATGCTGCCCACTGCTCCACCTCGGTCGGCCCCAGCAATGACAAATGTTACCCCGTTTTCTCCTGAGCTGCCCGGTTACACCCGCAAACTTCCCCTGGAAAGGAACCCACGGACGTATGCAGCCCGCCCTCATTAGGACGCACGTGTTGCTGTTGTCATTCCGAACGACACGAGACGCCACACGGCCCCTGTCCGTTACGACAGACACCCCCGTCAGCAATCTCCCGTTCATCAACTGCCCTCTATCGCAGGCAGCCGCGTGTCGGTAAACCAGCGCGCCGCAGACGCGCCACTTTCGCAACCAGACCGGCGCGCCTGTTTTCGCAGCGAGAGTCACGTCGCTATCGCCGCCCTGAAGATGAACCCGCTGACACAACCGAAACGCCAGCTCACTTATCGTCGACCGACGCGCCGGTACTGGAATTTCCGAACGTACACAGCACCGATTTATCCGTATCTCTGAGTCACGCAAGACGAACCGTAACAGCTGTCGGGAGAGAGAAAACGAAAAATCTGTACACATTCTATCAGCAGTGACACGGTTCGCCTACCAGGATTCTCGGCAGCTGCAGGCTCTTCGCGGGAATGATAAGGACGTAATCTCGCTAAACTGCATGCAGAATACGAGGCGAACGTGACTGCGCCACACACGATTATTTGGTAGCAATAGAGGCTCTTTTCAGAGAAGGCACTGATGTGAATGGGGAAACTTGATAACCAAATACGTCTTCATGCATTTTTTTTCCACTACGCTGATGTAAATTTCTGATTGACAGCCACGAGACCACGGTACCCATTAAGCCCAGTTCAGACTGGAGCGCACACTAACGTGCGAACACCGAACAAGAACTCCCTCTGTCGTGAACAGTACGCGAACGCCAGCGACCTGCAACCACTCTTGTTCGGTTCGCATCCACTTGGGCTGGCATATGCTTCGATCTTTTAGAGAAACGTCTATGGAAGTTTGCGTTCTCTCCACTTCGGCGCGAGGGGTACAGAAAACATTCGTCTGCTATCTTGTGTACTTGTCCGCCTGATGTCGTTCTTTCGGACATGTCTGACAGAACAGATTCCGCCTCCGTAAATACAGAGTGATTTTTTCCACCAACTCTAGAGTGTGATCGAGGAGAGGATGCGGAACGAAAAAGGTGTGATAAACTCGTGACCGGAAACGCATGGTTTCCACGGTAGAGGCCATTTATCCAGTCACACATTGTTGGAGAGGCGATGGTCAAATACGAGCACTTTAGTGCAGTTACAGTAGGTGTGTGTTGGAAATTATTTCCATGTGCCTCGACGTATGCGTGTGCGCGCCGTAGCATGTTCTGTCTCACATTCACATCGCCCAGGCAGCATCGGAACACAGAAAGGCAGCATGAATACGCTTTTCGAATGTCTCCACATCTGTAATGGGCTGTACATACGCGATACTTTCGAGATGGCCCCATTGCCAGGTATCGCACGGGCTGAGATCCGCTGAACGAGCAGGCCACGCAACTGGACCTCCTCCAGGGAAGACACAATTGAGACGCGTCTCGACATCAGTGGCGAAGTGGGCTGGAGCACCATCGTGTAGCAGCCACATAACCCTTCGATACACACCAATGGCGCTGCTTCCGGCAGAGGAGCCAAAGTCACCCGCAAGAAACGCCGATAGTTCCATCCTGTTAGGCGACGTGGAGGGAAGACTGGGCCCAAATTACGGCCGCCAATTATCCCAGCTCCCCACACTTTCTAGCTGCACCAATGCTGATGATTCGCTGTCACCGTACCGTGATGTTTCTGCATTCTATCCCACAGATGACTTATGAAAGCTGAAAATACCGGCCTCATCTGTGAATAGGATGCATGACAAATTCCAGAATCGTGGCTGCCTGGAGAAGAAACCAGTGACAAAACTGCACCCGATGTGCAAAGTCAATCGCTAGCAAGCCGTGCACACACATTAAGGGACAAGTGTAGTAACAACTTGATGAGAATTTTCCGCACGGTCGCCTGGCTTCCCCTGTACTGGCTGGTACTGACACAGCGGTCGCCTTCCACAGTGTTAATCACATTTTCCCCCAAGTCTGGTGTCCCAACAATTCGGTACGTCCTTCACGATTTCCTGCTTCCTGAAACGACCCTGTCTCACACAAATGGAGAAACACTATTGTAAACATTGAGTGCCGTGGTCGTTGTCGGCGGGGATAGGCCTCTTGATACAACCTTGCTGCCCGCCGCCAGTTTCCATTTGCCTTCCGTAAGTAAACACCGTGTTGACATGTTCTCCATTTAAATACAGAACCAGTGTGTAAAACGCTGTATCACATCCACTATAAGGTGAGTCAGCAAGAGAAGTGAATGTGATGTAACGTTACCAATGACTATAGCGGAAGGGGGGCTAGGCCAGTACCGGCCTCTAGGAGGAAATCATGCATAGTGTAACTGTGGCTGCATGGTACAGCGCGTACTACACTGCAAAAAAATGGTTGAAATAGCTCACACACATCCATGCCCGAGGCAGGATTCGAACCTGCGACCGTAGCGGTCGCGCGGCTCCAGTCTATAGCGCCTAGAACCGCTCGGCCACTACGGCCGGCGATTTTTTGTAGTATTCATTATCGACGAAAGCAGCGAACGGTAAACAAAGTTTCCTTTTATTTTCCTACTTAATTTCACATTTAATTCTATGTTCTTGATTCTGTTCCCAATTTTTGTTCGATTTCTACAATTTATTACAGAAAATTGTATGAATAAAAAACTAAATATCTTATTTGTGAAACCGCTCATAGTGATCGGTTTTAACAGTCGAGTTAAACTGGCAAGGAAAAATAACGATGTAACAAAATACCGGTTGTTAATAGCGATAACTCCCATCTTAACACTATGTGTGAGGAATGTGTGCTGAAAGATCGGCCTTTTTCGTTACACTCTGTATAACAATGTTTGTTTCCAAAGTTCCCAGTACACGGTGTTTCAAAAAGAAAATACGTATTACAAAGTCGCTCCTCGGCTCGGCTATTGGAGAAACGAATACTTTCCATTAATAGCTGCTAGATGACAGTTGTCTTCTGTTTTGCTTGGTAACCGTCATATATTTAAAACGGCTACTCGGTAACAGGAATCATTTTGTGTTCTCGAGTTTGCGGAGTGCAATTCCGTGATTACAGGTCTCTTAGGTTGAGATACCAAATTGTCCCTCCGAATGGGTGGAACATTCGCAAATGGTATGGACAGTTTCTAGATACGGGGTGTGTATGTAAAGGGAGGAATCCTGGCTGCCCTCGTGTTCGTGAAGAAACTGCAGCACGAGTCCGAACTGCTTTCCAACGTAGTCCTTCAAAATCAACCCATCTTCCCAGTCAGGAGTGACATCTGCGTACAACAACAATTTGGCGTGTTTTGAGACGTCTGTTGGTTATGAAGCCGTACAAGGTACAGCTGTTAGAAGCTCTGCGTCCTGATGACAAACGCAAACGTGTGGCATTTAGTAACGAACTTCTTGATGCTATTGACAATAACACTTTCACAGAATGCATCGTGTTCAGTCATGAAGCGGCTTTCCGTGTTAGTGGTCAGGTAAACAAACACAATGTTCGAATTTGGGGCCTACAGAACCCACATGCAGCCACTGAACGTCTACGAGATTCGCCCACAGTCTATGTGTTTTGTGCGATATCCCGATCATCTGTTTGCAGCCCGTTCTTCTTAGGCGGAAGCAAGTTGAACGGTCAGCAGTATCTAGCTATGTTACAAAGCTGGTTGTTTGTGAGGCTGCACGAAGACAACATTTTTGAAGACGGGACACCCCCTAACTGGAGTCGCCAAGTGCGTGAATATCTGAATGGAACTCTGCCGAACCGTTGGATTGGTCGCCAAGGAGCTGGCGACTTAGCTTGTCTCAGCAGGGCTCCACGATCACCGCATTTGACACCCTCTGACTTCTTCCTGTGTGGTTTCGTTAAAGACAACGTTTATGTATCACCGCTCCCATAGAAACCGGAAGAGTTGAAGAACCGGAGGTGTACTGCCGTAACATCAGTGCCGAAGGGCATGGTTGCCCGCGTATGGGAGGAATTTCAGTATCGATTTGATACTGTTCGTGTCGCTGATGGAGGACATATTGAACATCTGTAACCCGACCTTGAGAGGTTCGTAAATGTGTGTGTCAAGTTTCATATTCACGTGTCTTAAAGTTTAATAAATATATGCATTCGAAATAAGTATATTCTTTTTGAAACACCCTGTATGGCATCCGTCAACGTGCGTATAGCGCATAAAGACCGTGAAGGTGAAAATTAGATTCTCTGTATCACACGGGAGCTTGTCAGCTACCGTTCCTATTGTGCACGATCTACGAGCGGAACAGGAAAAGCGGGAAGCGGCAGTGGTCAACGAAGTATCCCCGGCCACACACCTCATAGGTAAGTCAGTTTTAAATATAGTGCAAAATTTGTACCGAGCGGACATACTGACAAGACAGCAACGAAAGAGACGATCCTCGCAGTAGGTACACTGCAACTGCAGGTTCACAGGTGAACGGAGCAGGGGGCGTTATGTCAACCAACAGCCGACTGCCGCGTGCTGTGAGAAGCAGTTCGCCGGGCGTGACGGAGGTACCGCTGCGTCTTGCCTCTCTCTTCCTATTGTTCTCTCGTCTCCACGCAGACCGCACACTCCGTTCCTTGTAGCGAAACACGCACAGTGCAGAAATAGGACTGTCGATATTTCTAAAATTTCGGGACTGCAGTTTATGGACATGTAACAAATCAATGTCGGGCACCTATATACAAAAATGAGAGTCGATATAAGGTATAGTCGATATAAGGTATAGTCGATATTTTTGACAATATTGAGAATCCCACATAATGATGTATAGGAAATAAGGGGGGCGGGGGGAGAGAGAGAGGCTTGTAGCCTCTCCCCGATGTTATTGAATCTGTATATTGAGCGAGCAGTAAAGGAAACTAAAGAAAAATTCGGAGTAGGTATTAAAACCCACGGAGAAGAAATAAAAACTTTGAGGTCCGCCGATGACATTGTCATTCTGTCAGAGACAGCAAGGGACTTGGAAGAGCAGTTGAATGGAATGGACAGTGTCTTGAGAGGAGGATATAAGATGAACATCAACAAAAGCAAAACGAGGATAATGGAATGTAGTCGAATTAAGTCGGGTGATGCTGAGGGAATTAGATTAGAAAATGGAATGTTTAAAGTAGTAAAGGAGTCTTGCTATTTGGGGAGCAAAATAACTGATGATGGTCGAAGTAGAGAGGATATAAAATGTAGACTGGCAATGGCAAGGAAAGCGTTTCTGAAGAAGAGAAATTTGTTAACATCGAATATAGATTTATGTATCAGGAAGTCGTTTCTGAAAGTATTTGTTTGGAGTGTAGCCATGTATGGAAGTGAAACATGGACGATTACTAGTTTGGACAAGAAGAGAATAGAAGCTTTCGAAATGTGGTGCTACAGAAGAATGCTGAAGATTGGGTGGGTAGATCACGTAACTAATGAGGTGGTATTGAATAGGATTGGGGAGAAGAGGAATTTGTGGCACAACTTGACAAAAAGATAGGACCGGTTGGTAGGTCATGTTCTGAGGCATCAAGGGATCACCAATTTCGTATTGGAGGGCAGCGTGGAGGGAGACCAAGAGATGAATACACTAAGCAGATTCAGAAGGAGGTAAGCTGCAGTAGGTACTGGGAGATGAAGCTTGCACAGGATATGGTAGCATGGAGAGCTGCATCAAACCAGTCTCCGGACTGAAAACAACAACAACAACAACAACAAGAAATAATACTGAATCGATACACAGCAAATTACGATGTGTCGATATATCCAAAAATAACGTCGAGATATCGGGGTATCGGACTATAAAAATAAATTGGTTCAAATGGCTCTGAGCACTATGGGACTTAGTATCGGAGGTCATCAGTCCCCTAGAACTACTTAGACCTTACTAACCTAAGGAAATCTTACACTGACTGTTCTAGAGCAGGATACTTCAGTATTGATTTATTATTAGATATTACGCACATCAACAAGCTAGTGGCCTGTCTATTCTCCTTACAGCAAGAATTGAGAAGAAAACGATGCACGTTCACGCCTGGCGATAAACACTTTGCTAATAGTGGTAACTGCATGTGAGTGGCAGAATGGAAGGTGTCCGATCGGTCCGTCGCCAGGTTTCGTCACATTTCGGATTGGTGTGGAACACTTTACGTCGACTTCCCCGTTTTTTCCATTTCTGCAAACGCCAGCGAACTAGCAGCTGTAGTCTCAAAGTTGTGTTGTGAAGTTTAACGCTTCAGTTTCTGTTGATAACGCCGATTACGTAAGCAATTACCCCTCACACGTCTCTCCGTCCACCGCAAAGACCTATCTTGTCATTGCTTCTTGTTTACCATTTGCAACGAGTGTTTTTTAAAAGGATGCTGATATGAAGAAATACAGTAGCTGCGTTAGAAAAAAAATTCCGCAACTGCTCTGCTATTTCTTCACGTTGGATATCTTGTTATTCCATTCACACCGCCACTCCTCCGTGCAAACTTAACACTACTACTTTTGTGCCACCTATATTTGCTTTACGAACTCAAAAATAAAGACTGGACATGATGAAAGCTCAAAAACTAGTGAGAGTTCTTGACATAGTGAATGTAAAATTATGTTCTACTACAATTTCATAAGAACAATTTCGTATATTTATCGAAAAATGCGAAAACAATATATCAGCACTCCGTACTGCCATTTAAATGTCGACATATCGATGAAAAATGTGGCACATATATACTGATTTTTTTCGAAAAGTATCGCTATCTTATCAACAGACCTTTACAGAAAATACAACAGCATGTTGCAGTAATTAATGACTTCACTTTACCTCCAAGAGAACTTTCATCGCTTGCAGCAGGAAATTTTGCTCCTTCCGTGTGGCTCTAGAGAGGGACAATCAAATGAAGGAGAGACAGATTGAGAAAAAGCGTGAATTGTTTATTACTTAGAAAAACACCGTAACTTTATTTATCTATCCCGCTGTGATACAAGACAGTCAGTACTATCTTGAGGCAAAATAATTGGCCCGTTGCACATGCATGAGGTTCCATGCGATTCGATTCATTTTCGGTTGCAAACCCTTTCTGTCACACACGGTTCACATGGAGGTGTGCGTTTTATTTACGTACAGAGTTCAGTAGTGATGATTGCGAGGAATCAAGCTGTTACCATGTTTCTCTATAGAAGAATATGAAAAACGAAGGAGGAATACAAGAATTCATTGCGAGCACCCGCTCATCACTTTCCGACAGCAAAATGGAGCATTTCACTCCATTTTACCGATCCTATGACACCACGAAGAAAATTTTTAATTTACTGCAGGATGTCAGTGAAATCGTTTGATGACTAAAATGTGAAGCTAAAGGACCGTCTTCAGCGCCAAGATCCCCTTATGAGGGAAGGTCATAGACCACATACTGTATTATAATTATGTATTTAAATAAATGTGTCATTTTTTAACAAATCACATCAGTCATTTTCTTAAAAATAAATGACAGTTATTTTCTTGATTTTCAGATCATTTTCTTTCAGATTTTCTGAAAATCTCAGTGAGTCTAGCAGTTGTCCTAATGTATTAGGTCTCTTACTCGACAAAAATGAGCTTTTAGAGTTCTTCATCAAAGCCGTTGAAACTTTACTTTCCGCGTCTTGAATTAATGCCTATATTTTTTCACAAGTTTTGTCCCATAGCACTGGTTTACATTGCACTGCAGAAATCAGCCGATCCGCAACAACACTTAGTAAACCGTCCATTTTATAAGAAGAACTGCGGCGACAGTGTACGAAATTTTAAAGCGTTCCACTCGGTAAGATGTTGAAACAGAAACTGAATTGTGAGTGTGTGAACATCCGAATTGCTTTTTGTTTCCTGGACCCCAGTTCGCACCTTATGGAAGCCTGATGAAACCACTAGAATGAAATTTTTTCACTCTGCAACTGAGTGTGCACTGATGTGAAATTTCCTGCCAGATTAAAACCGTACCCCAGACCGAGAATCGCACTCGGGACCTTTGCCTTTTGCGGATAAGTGCTCTACAAGAGCTTCCAATGGACAATTCATGCCCCTTCCTCACAGCTTTCTCAGCTCAGTCGGGAGAGCACTTGCTAAGGTCCCGAGTTAGAGTCTCTGTCGGGCAGAAAGCTTCACATCAGCACACACTCCACTGCAGAGTCAAAATGTCATTGTGGAGTGTAGAATATAATTCGGTAAGCTGCTGGCTGTTTTAACAGACGAATCCATAAACACTCAAACTTGTTTGTCAAATAGGTCGTTAGTCAAACGTCTCAAACTCGTCTACAACAGACAGTGGATTTAAAAAATAAAAGAAGAAAAAACACGTAGACGTTTGACAAAAACCAGAAGATTTACAACAAACGGTTGCCATTTGACAAAACACTGCCATTTGACAAAACACTGCCATTTGACAAAACACTGCCATTTGACAAAACACTGCCATTTGACAAAACACTGCCATTTGACAAAACACTGCCATTTGACAAAACACTGCCATTTGACAAAACACTGCCATTTGACAAAACGCTGCCATTTGACAAAACGCTGCCATTTGACAAAACACTGCCATTTGACAAAACACTGCCATTTGACAAAACACTGCCATTTGACAAAACACTGCCATTTGACAAAACACTGCCATTTGACAAAACACTGCCATTTGACAAAACACTGCCATTTGACAAAACACTGCCATTTGACAAAACACTGCCATTTGACAAAACACTGCCATTTGACAAAACACTGCCATTTGACAAAACACTGCCATTTGACAAAACACTGCCATTTGACAAAACACTGCCATTTGACAAAACACTGCCATTTGACAAAACACTGCCATTTGACAAAACACTGCCATTTGACAAAACACTGCCATTTGACAAAACACTGCCATTTGACAAAACACTGCCATTTGACAAAACACTGCCATTTGACAAAACACTGCCATTTGACAAAACACTGCCATTTGACAAAACACTGCCATTTGACAAAACACTGCCATTTGACAAAACACTGCCATTTGACAAAACACTGCCATTTGACAAAACACTGCCATTTGACAAAACACTGCCATTTGACAAAACACTGCCATTTGACAAAACACTGCCATTTGACAAAACACTGCCATTTGACAAAACACTGCCATTTGACAAAACACTGCCATTTGACAAAACACTGCCATTTGACAAAACACTGCCATTTGACAAAACACTGCCATTTGACAAAACACTGCCATTTGACAAAACACTGCCATTTGACAAAACACTGCCATTTGACAAAACACTGCCATTTGACAAAACACTGCCATTTGACAAAGCATGTCAAACCAGCAGAACATTGTCAAATAATTTGACGAGCACATAAAGCTTGACAAATTATACGATTGTCTACGGGTGCCTGAACACTGTACTGGATGTCGCGGTGACATAGCGTGCCCAGAAATCCAGGGCTGTGCCCCAACTTACGCCATGCCCCTCCAGACAGCCAGACAGCCTGGACCACACCACATGGCGACCCAGCTGTGCGGCGACCTTCAAGGTCAGCCGCCTCTGCCGCTCTCCGCTCGGTTTCCCCCGCACGGCGACCAACCGGTTCGGCACCTCGGCCTGCCTCCCGCACACGCACAGCTCTGTTCTCTGCCCGTGATTCATCAGCAGGAGCGGCCGTCGCCGTTACAGAGGACGACGCCCTGGGTAACCTACCACCGTGGTAAACCTGTCACTGGGTAACTAACAGATAATCCTAGGTAGTTTTGGTGCTACGTTAAATCAGTAAATCGGAGTCCAAACACCCTGACCATAACGGCATTGCAACGGAACTGTCTCGAAGCCAATATACTTGTTCAGGAAACTACAGCAGCCGAGAACTGAACTTTTCAAAAATACAAAAAACTGGAAATGCTCTCTTTTGTTCACAAGCGCATAATAGTACACAGAACATGCTAAAGCAAGTGTCACAAATGAACGCAGTGTCACCCTCAAATAAAGGTCACTGTTCGTACCACCATCTTCCACATTATATGCACTGGATCCATTCCTCTGGAAATGCCGAAATCCATGTTCTTTAACTCATACCTTTAAGTCCCTTCCTTAAATCAGACTCCTTCCTACAAAGATGAGCGACAATCTTTGTTTGCTGTCTCCATTTTCAATTCGTTGTCTGGCCTCACTGAACAGCTCTTCAGTTTATATGAGGTTCCTGTCCTATTTTCGTACTCAGAAAAGCCATCCTTAGGACTCCAAAACGCAAATTTCCAGTTGTGCCCTAAAGAGAGAGACGACAATGTGGCGCAGTGGTTAGCACAATGGACTCGCTCGCGGGAGGACAACGGTTCAAATCCCCATACTGCATCAAACATTTATGATTACAAGTATGGAATGAAAATTTGGAATTTTTTTGTAAGTTCCTATGGGAACTAACTGCTGAGGTCATTGGTGCCTAAGCTTACAGACTACTCAATCTAAGTTACACTAAGGGCAACCCCCCCACCCCCCCCCCCCACAAAAAACACACACACGCACGCACAACCGACACGCGCACGCGCACGCACTTTAACCTCCAACAGGAGAGCCGCGCGAACCGTGGTAAGGCGCCTCAAACCGCTTCTACTCTGCACGGCTTCATGCAATGATTTAAAGTGAAAAAACTGCATACAAGTTACAGCGAGTAAGGCAAATGCGCAACAGATTCAATCTAAGAATCCTCACTAAATTTAGTCCATGTAGAATGAAAGTAGCTTCTGGAATACTCGTTAGACCAATACCTTAATACTGACCGTCAGTCGGGGATCCGTAACAGTCACAACAAAGAAGAGACAACAAAGAAGAGACAACAAAGAAGAGACAACAAAGAAGAGACAACAAAGAAGAGACAACAAAGAAGAGACAACAAAGAAGAGACAACAAAGAAGAGACAACAAAGAAGAGACAACAAAGAAGAGACAACAAAGAAGAGACAACAAAGAAGAGACAACAAAGAAGAGACAACAAAGAAGAGACAACAAAGAAGAGACAACAAAGAAGAGACAACAAAGAAGAGACAACAAAGAAGAGACAACAAAGAAGAGACAACAAAGAAGAGACAACAAAGAAGAGACAACAAAGAAGAGACAACAAAGAAGAGACAACAAAGAAGAGACAACAAAGAAGAGACAACAAAGAAGAGACAACAAAGAAGAGACAACAAAGAAGAGACAACAAAGAAGAGACAACAAAGAAGAGACAACAAAGAAGAGACAACAAAGAAGAGACAACAAAGAAGAGACAACAAAGAAGAGACAACAAAGAAGAGACAACAAAGAAGAGACAACAAAGAAGAGACAACAAAGAAGAGACAACAAAGAAGAGACAACAAAGAAGAGACAACAAAGAAGAGACAACAAAGAAGAGACAACAAAGAAGAGACAACAAAGAAGAGACAACAAAGAAGAGACAACAAAGAAGAGACAACAAAGAAGAGACAACAAAGAAGAGACAACAAAGAAGAGACAACAAAGAAGAGACAACAAAGAAGAGACAACAAAGAAGAGACAACAAAGAAGAGACAACAAAGAAGAGACAACAAAGAAGAGACAACAAAGAAGAGACAACAAAGAAGAGACAACAAAGAAGAGACAACAAAGAAGAGACAACAAAGAAGAGACAACAAAGAAGAGACAACAAAGAAGAGACAACAAAGAAGAGACAACAAAGAAGAGACAACAAAGAAGAGACAACAAAGAAGAGACAACAAAGAAGAGACAACAAAGAAGAGACAACAAAGAAGAGACAACAAAGAAGAGACAACAAAGAAGAGACAACAAAGAAGAGCAGCACGTTTCGTCACGGATTCATTTGCTAAGCGTGGAAACGTCAGAGATGCTCGCAGTCTGCAGTGGCAGACTGTGTAAGAGGCACTGTGCATGACGGTAGGGTCAAGTGTTTCAGCCCCGAGAGCGTACGTTCCTCGGAGAGCCGACAAATACACTGCTTCCTCCTACGGAGGCTTATCAGAAGCCCTTCCTTCCGTGAACCAGTCGCGGCTAACGGGGAACAGGGAAAGCGGCGATGGTACACGACGCACTCTTCGGCACACACTGCACGATGGCCTGCTCAGTGTAAATGGGCACTGAGGTGACAGAAGTAATGGGACACCTCCAAACATCGTGTCCGACTTTCTTTTGCCTGGCGCAGTGCACTAACTCGACGTGGCACGGGCTCACCAAGTCGTTGGGAGTCCCCTGCAGAAATATTGAGCCATTCTGCTTTAAATTTTATTACTAATTCTGAGGGGATAGTGCGTGGATAAATGCTAGGTAGCGATCCATACTTAATTATTAACTTAATTACCCAAATAAGAAAAATGTTTCCAGATGCATCACTTTTGATAGGCGCGCCTGACCTGTGTAAGATCCGTTCGTCCATTCTCATTGTTTTACTCGTCTGGTTATATCACCTCAAATGAAAACTTATCAGACTTCGAAAACATTTACTCACCGAAGAAATGGTTGGTACTGGACTATTTACGAGGAGCGTTTGAAAATACCGCACAAAGTCCGAGAGATGGCAGCAACGGCGCGTATCGAATTCATGTTTAGTCAGTAGAACCTTTGGAAAGGACGCACACCAAGTTTCAGCCATATTGGTCTATTTCTTTGTGTACGGCATTCGCGTGAATCAAGGAAGCCCGGTGATTGCCAAAAATGAACGAAAAAGAATTTCGTGTGGTCATTAAACATTACTTTATGAAAGGCAAAACGCTTCAGTAGAATAAAGAGAAGCTTGATAAACATTACGGTGACTCTGCACCTTCGATTAGAACAGTTTATAAGCGTTTTTCAAAATTTTTAGAGTGCCGTATGGTCACAAGTGATGGAAGTTCTGGACGCCCTGTGGAGGTTACGACCCCAGAAATCATTGATAAAATCCATGATATGGTGGTGGATGATAGAAGAGTTAAAGTGCGTGAGTTTCCTACTGCTGTGGCATCTCGAATGAACGGGTACATAATATTTTGCATAAACATTTGGACATGAGAAAGCTATCCGCAAGATGAGTTCCGCATTTCCTTACGCTTGACCAAAAACGGAATCGTGTGAAGCGTTGCAAGGATGTTTTGTAGCTGTTAAGGAAAATCCGCAGGGCTTTAAGCGTCGTTTCGTCACTGTGGATGAAACATGCATACATTACTATACTCCTGAGACCAAACAACAATCTAAATGTGTTACCAAAGGAGAATCTGCACCAAAATAGGCAAAGACCATTCCTTCAGCCGGAAAGGTTATCGTGACTGTCTCTTGGGATTCGGAAGAGATCATCCTCATCGACTATCTGGAAGATGGTAAAACTATTACAGGTGAATATTATTCATCGTTATGAGACCGCGTGAATTCCGAGCTGCAAGAAAAACGCCGGTGATAGTAGAGGAAGAAAGTCCTTTTCCATCGCAACAATGCACCAGCCCACACCTCAGCAGTTGTGGTCATGAAATTAATTCCAACTCGTTTCACCCCCCCCCCCCCCCCCCCCCCCCCACTGTCCAGACGTGGCTCCCACGGACTACTATTCGTTCCCAAATTTGAAGAAATGGCTGGAGGGACAAAGGTTTTATTTAAACGAGGAGGTGATTGCAGCAACTAATAGCTATTTTGCTGACTTGGACAATTCCTGTTATTCGGAAGGGATCAACAAATTGGAACAGCGTTTGACGACGTGCTTAAGTCTAAAAGGAGACTATGTCGAAAAAATAAAGTTTTACCCCAAAAAAGTAGTTTTTTTCTCTCTTCACGGACTTTTTAAACGCTCCTAGTTGTGCATTTAATGAACGCAGTACAGCTGAGAATGACTTACATAAGCTGAAACAAATATTCAGTAATATCACTATATCCATCACACACAATTTACAGTCAGCCTTACATTAAGCGAAATACCAATGATAATGGCGGTGTGCAGTGTAAACCAGTCAGTCATAGAAAAACGTCCGTCTTGGCTCGTTTCTAAAGGAAGAAGGTGCCGTCTCCTTCAGGAAAATAGAGGGATGTAGTTCTACATTTCTTTCTGCGGTAGTACCCTACAACCGTTGGTAGTACTTTATTTTTAAGCGATACTTTATTATGTTTCAAAGATTTTTGTTCGTAAAATCCGCTCTTCTCGCAAATGTGTCTTCGTCCGGTCTCTGCATCCGTTCAGAACTGCGGAAGGTATTGGTACATGTAATAGCTGGGATAGTATAGAAGTTTCGATACTATCTCGATATATTCAGAAAATGTATCAACATACCGACAGAAGAAATATCTATGTACCTGCCTACAAACATGAATATTGTAAATATACTGACGGTTTTAGAGCTGTATATTTAAGTATTGATTTGTTATTAGATATTCAGGTACCTCAACAAGCTAGTAGCCTGCCTATCCCCACTAATGAAAGGAAAGCGGTGCTCTTTCACGCTTGACGATAAGCACTTTGCTAAAAATTGTAACTGCATGTAAGTGGCGCAACAAAAGGTGTCCGATGGATAGGTCGTTCGGTTTCGTCACGTAGCTGATTTGTCTAGAACACTTCACATCGACTTCAGTGTTTTTTTTTTTTCATTTCTGCCAACATCAGCGACCTAGCATTGGCGGTGTCAAAATTGCTTGGTGAAGCTAAACGTTGCAGTTTTTGTTGGCGGCACCGAGCGCCGATCATGTCAGCATTTCCCCGCACACGTTTACGCTCACAGCAAAGACCAATCTTGTCATTTAGAATTTTGTTCATCAGTTTCAGCAACCGTTTTGAATAATGTCCACGTGAAGAAGTAGCACCGCAGTTGCGTTAAAAACTGTTTTTTACCTCAACTGGTGTGCCATTTCTTCACATCTAAAGTCTTGTTATTCCATTCACACTGCCACCTCCCCAGTGCAATCGAACTACTACTTTGTGCCACCTATACTTGCATTACACAGTCAGACACTGGTTACGATAAAAGTTCAAAAAGGAGAACGACTCCTTCATACTATAAAAGGCGAGTTATGTTCTGCTACAATCTCAAAGGAACAACTTCAAATATTTACCGAAACTTGGAAGAAAATATAATATAAAGTAAAAATATTGGCTGTCGATATTGCCATTTGGATCTCTCTGTAGCTCTCTTTTATCAAGAGCCCTAATATTTACCAGCGTCGATGGGAAAAAGGTGTTAATAAAAACTCAAAGGGAAATAAGTCTCGGAGAAGTGGCAAGCGCGTTGGACAGAAAGTATATTCGAAGCTCAAACCGGCCCTGAAGGTTATTTAACCCATTTCATTTGAAGACAGTTTTATACCGCTGGAACAGCATTTTGAATAAACCGCTATTTTCCCATCCCCTGAATGCGGAAACTATTAGCCTTTAACAAAAATGAATGGAATAATTTTTTGTGCCAATTTCATGTAGTTTAATTTTCTCATGGTAAACATCTTCGCTGAAAGTCAAGGTTTTCGAGTTATTCAGGAAAAACAAAGTGTCCTTAAAAATCCAACCCCCCCCCCCCCCCCCCAAAGCCAACGCTCACACCCCACCGATCAGAATTTTTAGCATGTTCGTGGCACTCCCTCTTAGCACTGTGCAGAAACTGCGACTATTTTTTCCGCTAATTTTCATTCGTTTAATGGACTATACTTGTCACATTCCGTTGTTGTGGATGTTATTTGCGTCGATCGCCGTGCCCTCCTCCAGCCACAAGGTGGCTTGCAGACCGCAGACGTAGATGCTAATGCAGGACAAGCTCTCCCCACGGTAAACGACGAGACACCTCTCCGTTTCTTCAGTATTTGGCGCATAAGAACTCAAGTGGCAACTCCATCGACACATGGAAACGTGTGTTCTGAATCAAGGCTAACTATGAAGCAAATGGGAGTACATCACGGGCGATGCCAGTCTGGGAACCTAGCCGGTTTCGTCCACCAGTTCGACCAGAAAACCAGCTCTGTTCTAAGGAATTTACGTGTTATTCCAGTTTTGCTCGCAACTCATCGTGAATAAAAGAAACCTCCACATGCGAGACCCTACAATTGCGTGTTTAGTGTGTCCTTTGATTTGCAATACGACCTGCCTGTTGCGCAGCTGAAACTTTTTTCATAAAAAAGTATTTATTTATTGGGTTTTACATCTACCTAAACGTCCTACTTACAGCCAGCTACATACAGCTTTTAAGCTTCAGCGCTTATTCTTACAACGCCTTCGCGTCTTCTGGAGCTGGTTGAGGTACGTGCGATACAACGTTTTTGCTTAGGTACATGGATAGATTTAATTAGAGTGAGGTAGGGTAAGAACACGTGTACGGTAAAGCGTATTCAGTGGCATTTTCTCTACATTGGCCACACTGACCGAGAGCGAAAAGCTACATTCACCTGTTGCTTCTCTAGCGACGCCATTACATGTAATCTTGAAAAGCCAGGCTTATTGGTTATAGCAGGCACATACAAGATTTTGTTTCAAATTATGTAGTTTTTAAGTTGTGTTTCGTAAGCAGTAAGCACTATCTAGGTATGCACTAGAAAATGAAGTTATTTGCCAAAGGAATCGCCGTCGTATGAGGAACAAACCACGGCGCCATAAACAGCAGAATCAAGTATAGATTGCCACTTGTAATTTTTTTTTTAATTGTGTGGTGCATCGGTGAAGAGTACGCTGTTAGGATGGCGCGAAAATCTCTTAACCCCCCCCCCCCCCACTTCTTTATCTCTAACGGTTTCTAACCCAGGAAAAGCCATTAGCCAGACAGATTTGAGTGCTTTGTTTTGAGCTGCATACTCTGGAGTAGCTGCAACCCAAACAGTTGAGAAATCCTCGAAGCCAACGGGAATATCCCCGTTCAATCCGGATGTCTTGACAGCAGAAGATTTTGCTCCATCGGAAATCACTAAGAGAGCCGAATTTCCAACAACTGAAGAAGGCGAAGTAGCTTAGCAGGCTCCCACGGACAAACGCTGCTTCTCACTAACAGATTTGTCTGTGTGATCACAAGGAAAAAACCAACAACGTGACACAAACGAAGTCCAGAGAGCTGATGTACGAACATGTCTAAGCTTGCCCAGTATTTATCCACTGACGAAATAGACCGACACACAGCAAAGACGAAAAATGAAAAATAAAAAATAAACGAGAAATATGTATTGCTAAACAAGCTAGACCAGACACGACCAAGAACAGACACTACCAGTACCAACAACGTAGATCTCTAGGGCTTATCTCCACTTTACTGCGCTATAATGTTCAGGAACAACCGGGTCCTAATCCAAGGAAGGATCTGATATTTGGAATTGCCCAGGGTGAAGTGTACAAGGAGCCCATCGCGAAATACTGGATTAAGTGTGACAATTGCTCCGAATGGTGCCACGAAGAATGCAGAACGGCATGGAGAGTATTCTTGTGATTTACGTTAGTGGCTACTCTGATTACCAGTCACGTCCTCCTACCAGACGACGCGGTTGAAGGTACGAACGAGTACTGTCTTACATATTATGGCATTTCAGATTTGGGCTAAAGGCAACTGTAACTGATGTGCACTACTGGCCATTAAAATTGCTACACCACGAAGATGACGTTCTACAGACGCGAAATTTAACCGACAGGAAGAAGATGCTGTGCCATGCAAACGATTAGCTTTTCATAGCATTCACACAAGGTCGGCGCCGGTGGCGACACCTACAACGTGCTGACATGGGGAAAGTTTCCAACCGATTTCTCATACACAAACAGCAGTTGACCGGCTTTACCTGCTGAAACGTTGTTGTGATGCCTCTTAAGGACGAGAAATGCGTACCATCACGTTTCCGACTTTGATAAAGGTCTGATTGTAGCCTATCGCGATTGCGGTTTATCGCATCGCGCCATTGCTGCTCGCGTTGGTCGAGATCCAATGACTGTTAGCAGAATATGGAATCGGTGGGTTCAGGAGGTTAATACGGAACGCCGTGCTGGATCCCAACGGCCTCGTATCACTAGCAGTCGAGATGACAGGCATCTTATCCGCACGGCTGTAACGGATCGTGCAGCCACGTCTCGATCCCTGAGTCAGCAGATGGGGACGTTTGCAAGACAACAACCATCTGCACGAACAGTTCGACGACGTTTGCAGCAGCACGGACTATCAGCTCTGAGACCGTGGCTGCTGTTACTCTTGACGCTGCATCACAGATAGGAGCGCCTGCGATGGTGTACTCGACGGCGAACCTGTGTGCACGAATGGCAAAACGTCATTTTCACGTATGAATCCAGGTTGTGTTTACAGCATCACGATGGTCGCATCCGTGTTTGGCGACACATCGGTGAACGCACATTGGAAGCGTGTATTCGTCATCGCCATACTGGCGTATCATCCGGCGTGATGGTATGGGGTGACATTGGTTACACGTCTCGGTCACCTCTTGTTCCCATTGACGGCACTTTGAACGGTGGACGTTGCATTTCAGATGTGTTACGACCCTTGGCTCTACCCTTCATTCGATCCCTGTTAAACACTACATTTCAGCAGGATAATGCCCGACCGCACGTTGCAGTTCTTGTACGGGCCTTTCTGGATACAGAAAATGTTCGATTGCTCCCCTGACCAGCACATTCTCTAAATCTCTCACTAATTAAAAACGTCTGGTCAATGGTGGCCGAGCAACTGGCTCGTCACAATACGCCAGTCACTACTCTTGATGAACTGTGGTATTGTGTTTAAGCTGCATTGGCAGCTGTGCCTGTACACGCCATCCGATCTCTGTTTGACTCAATGCCCAGGCATATCGAGGCCGTTATTACGGCCAGAGGTGGCTGTTCTGGGTACTGATTTCTCAGGACCTATGCACCGAAATTGCGTGGAAATGTAATCACATGTCAGTTCTAGTATAATATATTTGTCCAACAAATAACGGATTATCATCTGCATTTCTTCGTGATGTAGCAATTTTAATGGCCAGTTGTGTATGTTCGGTGCACTGTGTGATCAGACACACTTGTATTCTGCCCAGCATTTAAGACTGATGTTAGTTCTCGCAGTGTCCTGCTTTACCAGTATGTCCAGCCTACGGCGTCTGACATGTCATGAGGGGTGGCCGCCCAATCTCACGACATCTGGACGTGGTTTCACCTCCGTTTTCGCCACTTGAAGACACTGGCAACACCACTCCTCGAACACCCGACAAGTGTTGCAGTTTCCGAAATGCTCGTGCCGAGCCTCCGGGCCATCAGCATCTGCTTTTGTTCGAACCAAGATAGACCGCGCTCCTTCCCCATTCTACACACGGACAGCAGCACGTACACTGATGCTCGATACATCGGTATCGTTCGAGAGCCCTAGTTCACATCCTCCTAGACTGCACACACTCAAAGCGGCGACCTAACAGCTTCAATGCGGTTTAGATGCTGCCTTTGGCATGCACGATTGAAGCTCACTCGTGCTGCAATCGATGCAATCATTCTGCTGTACCAGCTCTTCCTGCTTGGTGTTCCTGGCGATGTATGGGCATAATGTCGGGCCCTCTATTTCTCTTGTAAAGTACTATCTCCACCACACGAGTCCGCTTTGAATTTACACTCCTGGAAATGGAAAAAAGAACACATTGACACCGGTGTGTCAGGCCCACCATACTTGCTCCGGAGACTGCGAGAGGGCTGTACAAGCAATGATCACACGCACGGCACAGCGGACACACCAGGAACCGCGGTGTTGGCTGTCTAATGGCGCTAGCTGCGAAGCATTTGTGCACCGCCGCCGTCAGTGTCAGCCAGTTTGCCGTGGCATACGGAGCTCCATCGCAGTCTTTAACACTGGTAGCATGCCGCGACAGCGTGGACGTGAACCGTACGTGCAGTTGACGGACTTTGAGCGAGGGCGTGTAGTGGGCATGCGGGTGGCCGGATGGACGTACCGCCGAATTGCTCAACACGTGGGGCGTGAGGTGTCCACAGTACATCGATGTTGTCGCCAGTGGTCGGCGGAAGGTGCACGTGCCCGTCGACCTGGGACCGGAACGCAGCGACGCACGGATGCACTCCAAGACCGTAGGATCCTACGCAGTGCCGTAGGGGACCGCACCGCCACTTCCCAGCAAATTAGGGACACTGTTGCTCCTGGCGTATCGGCGAGGACCATTCGCAACCGTCTCCATGAAGCTGGGCTACGGTCCCGCACACCGTTAGGCCGTCTTCCGCTCACGCCCCAACATCGTGCAGCCCGCCTCCAGTGGTGTCGCGACAGGCGTGAATGGAGGGACGAATGGAGACGTGTGGTCTTCAGCGATGAGAGTCGCTTCTGCCTTGGTGCCAATGATGGTCGTATGCGTGTTTGGCGCCGTGCAGGTGAGCGCCACAATCAGGACTGCATACGACCGAGGCACACAGGACCAACACCCGGCATCATGGTGTGGGGAGCGATCTCTTACACTGGCCGTACACCTCTGGTGATCGTCGAGGGGACACTGAATAGTGCACGGTACATCCAAACCGTCATCGATCCCATCGTTCTACCATTCCTAGACCGGCAAGGGAACTTGCTGTTCCAACAGGACAATGCACGTCCGCATGTATCCCGTGCCACCCAACGTGCTCTAGAAGGTGTAAGTCAACTATCCTGGCCAGCAAGATCTCCAGATCTGTTCCCCATTGAGCATGTTTGGGACTGGATGAAGCGTCGTCTCACGCGGTCTGCACGTCCAGCACGAACGCTGGTCCAACTGAGGCGCCAGGTGGAAATGGCATGGCAAGCCGTTCCACAGGACTACACCCAGCATTTCTACGATCGTCTCCATGGGAGAATAGCAGCCTGCATTGCTGCGAAAGGTGGATATACACTGTACTAGTGCCGACATTGTGCATGCTCTGTTGCCTGTGTCTGTGTGTCTGTGGTTCTGTCAGTGTGATCATGTGATGTATCTGACCCCAGGAATGTGTTAATAAAGTTTCCCCTTCCTGGGACAATGAATTCACGGAGTTCTTATTTCAATTTCCAGGAGTGTAGTTTCTAGTGTAATTTGTGTTACACAAGCGCCTGCCCCTTTTCACACAGCCAGATAGACAATCTCTCAAAGTACTTTTGCTACCACTGGACAGCTGCGAAGATCTCTAAACTGCTTAAAGTAGTATTTCATATTTCTTAAAGCGGCTTTGCTACAGAATCTAGCTAAACATAGCCTTACACAGACCAAAAAAGCTCACTTGAGATATGTGTAATAAAAATGTTCCTTACGAGTGTGTGCTTTTGTGTTAACAGAAGAGCCAGCACCGTGTTACTAGAGGCGGCCGAAATGCACGGGTTTTAGCTCACGCAGGCTGGTGTGAGGAGGGAAGGACTATACTGACGTGGTGTCTGGAACATGACAAGGAATGAGAATTCAGAAAGCGGACGGAATTAGTTTGACACTTAACTTTAATCCATAAATGATGAACGTCGCTCTCGACGGTACATGAGTCACAATATCTGTTCACCTTGCTAGGTCGTAGCAAATAACGTAGCTATAGGCTGTGCTAAGTATCGTCTCGGCAAATGAGAGCTTATTTTGTCAGTGAACCATCGCTAGCAAAGTCGGCTGTATAATTGGACTGAGTGCTAGTAAGTCTCTCTAGACTAGACCTGCCTTGTGGCGGCGCTCGGTCTGCAATCGCGACACCCGAGTCCGACGTATACTAACGGACCGTGGCCGATTTAAAGGCTACCACCTGGCAAGGGTGGTGTCTGGCGGTGACACCACACGTGCTCTTCAGTCAGAAGATCCTCCTCGCCCCCTCTCCCCAAACGCACACCAGTACCGAGTGCAGGGAATAGAACCTTGGTACCCTATGATGGAAAGTCAAACTGTAACCACAACGCTTCGAGCAGTTGACACATCAGTCGTCAAGTTATGTGTCATAGTGACGCTACTGTAATGAGCTTTTTCTAAAATTATTAAGTGGCGTTAAACTGAGGAAGAAAGAAAATGAATAATCTGCAACGCAGTGCACCACAAACTTTATAATATTTGTACGTGTAACACCGTCAGCTGCCCTCACGAGTTTACCCGTTACCCAAGACGCGCTCGCATATCACTGCAATCCAGCCTCACTAAAGCCTTCCTGCATTCTGCATGTAAACGCAAGGGGTGTGTGTGTGTGTGTGTGTGTGTGTGTGTGTGTGTGTGTGTGTGTTTTGCAGCATTTAAATGATGCCGTCGTTGTGAGCCTTCTAGCAACTCAGAAGCTGTAAGAGACGCCTGCTGCACTGCAGCTACAACGTGATGGGCTTGTGACATACTAGTATGGATTAAAACCATAGAGCATTGTAAAAACACTGTTACGCTGACACTTACTATGCAGAACACATCCAACAGTGAAAGCATCTTAACAAATACCATAAAGTTAGAAAGTCAAAGACTAAAAACTTTTTTAAAGAGTATTTTTCGGAATTCCACTTATATTGTTCGAATGGTTGAAATGGCTCTGAGCACTATGCGACTGAACTTCTGAGGTCATCAGTCCCCTAGAACTTAGAACTACTTAAACCTAACCAACCTAAGGACATCACACCCATCGATGCCCGAGGCAGGATTCGAACCTGCGACCGTAGCGGTTCCAGACTGTAGCGCCTAGAACCGCTCGGACACTCCGGCCGGCTATATTGTTCAAATATCATTTACTACACAATTCCTAAAGTAACCTAAGTCGTCCTCCGTCGTTCCAGCCGACTCCATACCAAGTGTCATCTAAAAGTAGTCAGCACCCCAGTTGTGTAAAGGTAACCGAGTTATTTTCTCATTCTCAGTATTAGTGCGAATGTTAAGAAAAATCTTATCTTCAGTGTAGGCGCGCGGTCAGGGGCGTCCTCCCACGGTTCTAGTCGCTCCCCCCGTCGGAGCTTTGAGACGTCAGTAGTTTGATCCCATGGTATCTTACAACAAATTTCAAAAAATGGTTCAAATGGCGCCGAGCGCTATGGGAGTTGACATCCCAGGTCATCAGTCCCCTAGACTTACAACTACTTCGACGTAACTGACCTAAGGACGTCACACACACACACACACACATACACCCATGCCCGAGGCAGGATTCGAACCTGCGTCCGTAGCGGTCGCGCTGTTCCAGACTGTAGCGCCTAGAACCGTTCGGCCGCAAAGCCCGGCACCACCAATTTCCCAATTTTCCAAAATCGTACAGGAGAATCTATAGGCTGTATTTTATACGCTGTGTACTTCGGCCAGCGCCAATTATATCGCTGCCCAAATTGCAAAACCCACCCACAGGTTTCAGGGACTTACGCCACAGTCCAGTTCCGTCAGCATCGACTGACTTGCTTGCACGCAACTCCAGATATTTAGCCCGTTCCTCGTCCCTGGTCCTGAGCTGGACGTTTAATCCATATTTCCGCCACCTATTGTCTTCCAGGGGCCACGCCCAGCAGCGAGAGGGCGTGGCTTGTGGACACGCTAGCGACCGGGCGGCACGGAAGCCGCGAGACGGCGGCGGGATGAACGCGATGGGCTGCTCCGGTTTTACCTCAGCCGACAGCCCACGGTGTCGCCTGCCCACTGCCAGAGCTGCGTCATCGCGCAGGAAAACAATTACCATTTTACACACACACACACACACACACACACACACACACACACACACAGAGAGAGAGAGAGAGAGAGAGAGAGAGAGAGAGAGAGAGAGAGAGACACACACACAGAGAGAGAGAGAGAGAGAGAGAGAGAGACTGGCGACCCTGCCGAGATCACACGGGTGCCACAATCTCTACTGCCGAATCTCCCGCACAAATATTTGGTTGTTTTTCCACGTACTATTCGAGACTGGGAAGGCGGTGAAATAGTCTCAAAGTGGTTCGATGAATTCCCCCCCCCCCCCCTCCTTCCTCCCTAAGCTGTTAAGTGCGATTAGAAGAATAGTCACGTAGATGCAGATGTTGTATTAACTGAAGGGATACACTATGTAATCGAAAGTATCCGGGACACCTGGCTGAAAATGGCTTACAAGTTCGTGGCGCCCTACATCGGCAATGCTGGAGTTCAATATGGTGTTCGCCACCCCTAAGCGTTGATAATATCGACTCTCGCAGAGGTACGTTCAGTCAGGTGCTGCAAGGTTTCTTGGGGAATGGCAGCCCATTCTTCGCGGAGTGCTGCACTGAGGAGAGGTATCGATGTCGGTCGGTGAGGCCTGGCACGAAGTCGGGGTTCCAAAACATCCCAAAGGTGTTCCCTAGGATTCAGGTCAGGACCCTGTTAGGGCAGTCCATTACAGGGATGTTATTGTCGTGCAACTACTCCGCCACAGGCCGTGTATTTTGAGCAGGTGCTCATAGTAAGCAGAACCACATGTTACACTTGGCTTCCGAAAAGCATTCGACTCAGTACCACACCTATGATTATTGTAGCTACAATCATACGGGATATCAAGTCAAATTTGTGACTGGATTAACAACTTTTTGGCAGGGAGGACGCCGCATGTTACCTTGGATGCAGTCACCGTCAGATGTAGAAGTAACTTCAGGTGTGCCCCTGAGAAGTGTGTGGGGGACCCTTGCTGTTCGCGTCATATTAATGACCTTGCCGACAATATTAATAGCACAGTCAGCGTTTCACAAATGATACAGTTACCTATAATGAACTGTCTGAAAGAACCTGCATAAATATTAGGTCAGATTTGGTAAGAATTCTACGTGTGCATAGATTAGCAACTTGCTGTAAATACACACATAACAAAAAAGTTTTGCACCACCTCGGTTCCGAGACTTTCGGAACCTGTACAGAAAATTGCAATAGAGATCAACATAAACATCAATTCTGCACTTTTTTATTTGTCATGAAAACCACACATTGCATGTTGTACCACCGTACAGTGAGATATTCAGTGGTGGTAGTCTGTACACACCGGTACCTCTAATATCCCGCAGCACGTCCTCTTGCAATGATGCGCGCCTGTATAGTGGCATACTGTCCACAAGTTCATCAAGGCACTGTTGGTGCAGATCGTCCCACTCCTCAACGGCGATTCGACGTGGATCCCTCAGATTGGTTGGTGGGTCACGTCGTCCATAAACAGCCCCTCCCAATCTATCCCAGGCATGTTCGATAGGGTCTGGAGAACATGCTGGCTACTGTAGTAGAGATATGTTATTCTGAAGGAACTCATTCACAAGATGTGCATGACGGGGGCGCCAATTGTCGTCCATGGTAACTAATGCTTCGCCAGTACGCTGCCGATATGGTAGCACTATCGGTCGGAGGATGGCATTCACGGACCGTACAGCCGTTACGGCTCATTTCATAACCGCCAACCGCTTACGTCGGCCCCACCAAAACAGCACAGAACCTCCACCTTGCTGCACTCGCTGGACAGTGTGTCTAAGGCGTTCGGCCTGACGGAGTTACCTCCAAACACGTCTCCGACGATTATGTGGTTCAACGAATATGCGACACTCATCGGTGAAGAGAACGTGACGCCAATCCCGAGCGATCCATTCGGCATGTTGTGGAGCCCATCTGTACCGCGCTGCATAGTGTTGTGGCTGCAAAGATTCACCTCCCCGTGGACGTCTGGAGTGAAGTTGCGCATCATACAGCCTATTGCGCACAGTTTGAGTCGTAACACGACGTCCTGTGGCTGCACGAAAAGCGTTATTCAACATGGTGGCGTTGCTGTCAGGGTTTCTTTGAGCTATAAACCGATGGTAGCGGTCATCCACTGCTGTAGTAGCCCTTGGGCAGCCTGAGCGAGGCAGGTCATCGACAGTTCCTGTCTCTCTGTATCTCCTGCATATCCGAACATCATCGCTTTGGTTCACTCCGACACGCCTGGACACTTCCCTTGTTGAGAGCCCTTCCTGGCACAAAGTAACAATGCGGACGCGATCGAACCGTAGTATTGGCCGTCTAGCCATGGTTAAACTACAGACACCACGAGCCGTGTACCTCCTTCCCGGTGGAATGACAAACTGATCGGCTGCCGGACCCCCTCCGTCTAATAGGTGCTGCTCATGCATGGTTTGCCGGTCGCGGTGGCCGAGGCGCTTCAGTACGGAACCGCGCTGCTGCTACGGTCGCAGGTTCGAATCCTGCCCCGGCCATGGATGTTTGTGGTGTCCTTAGGTTAGTTGGGTTTATGTAGTTCTAAGTTATAGGGGGGTGATGACCTCAGATGATGTCCCATAGTGCTCAGAGCCATTTGAACCATTCATGCATGGTGGTTTCCATCTGTGGGTGGGTTTATTGACATCTCTGAACAGTCAAAGGCACTGTGTCTGTGATACTATATCTACAGTCAACGTCTATCTTCGGGAGTTCTGGGAACCGGAGTGAAGCAAAACTTTTTTTGATGTATTTAGAAATGTAAAATTTTGCGCTTCACAAAACGAAAGAACATAGTATACTGTGAGTAAAATATCACTGAGTCACTGCTGGAATCTCTCGTTTCCTACAATACCTGGAGGTATCACCTTGTAAGGATATGAAATGGCATGATCACAGAGGCTCAGTCGTGCGTGAAGCAGACTTCGGTTTATTCGTAGAATGCTTGGAAAATGTAGTCAGTTTATGAAGGAGACTGATTAGATACGAGCCGTCCGACCTGTATAGAATACTGCTGAAGTGTGAGATACCCGTAAGAAGTAGAACAGGGGAAGCACAAGTGGTCACATGTCTGTCTGATGCGCCGTAGAGTGTCACGCAGCTGCTGAAGAAACTGACCTGACAATCATGAAGATAGACGTAACCTATCCAGAGGAAGCCTACTTACGAAGTTTCCTGGGCGCAGCCTCGAATCCTGCCCAGGTCATAAAAATGGTACCGAATCTTCCCGGCAGGTAGGAGTTCTAAACGTTATGAATACTCCAAGCAGGCAAAGGAAAGCATATGAAGTTACAGTAGAAGACGCTAAAATTTTTCGCGTGTATTGCATGTTAAAATTTTTTATCTTTTACCTGATTTTGGTATTTTTAGAAACTGGTATCATTTATAGGCTTCATTTCTTCATAATTAATTTATTAAAATAGCAAATCTTGATTTCGCAACACATATTCTATCTCAGTGGTCACTTTAGGAATTATGGTTCCATTTCCAGCAAATCTATACATACAACAGAATGGTATCTTCACTGGGCCGAGACTCGAACTCGGGACCTTTGCCTTTAACGGGCAAGTGCTCTACCAACTCAGCTACCCAAGCACGACTCACGCCCTGTCCTCACAGCTTTACTTCTGCCAGTACCTCGTCTCCTACCTTCCAAGCTTTACAGAATCTGTGCTGCTAACCTTGCAGAACTAGCACTCCTGAAAGAAAGGAGGGGGGGGGGGGGGGGGCGTGAGTCGTGCTTGAGTAGCTCAATTGGAACAGCACTTGCCCGCGAAAGGCAAAGGTCCCGAGTTCGAGTCTCGGTCCGGCACAGTGTTTTAATCTGCCAGGAAGTTTTATACTTGCAACAAATTGTTAAGTGTCCGATGTATATTTTTTATGGAAACTTTCGCAAGCATTAGTTGTTCGCTGTCTGTTACAGCTTAGTTCTGCCCACATGGGTGGAGGAAGAGGTACATTCTCTCCTAAGTTTCTACTGAATAGTCAAAAAAGGCTTGCAATTTTTCCGATGCAGGTATCTCTGCCATGAAATCATCAACAAAACAGTCGCCAACCACATCAGCAGCCAACATGGACAAACCAAAGATGTGCGACAGAAACCCTCATTTTTTGCGTAGTAATGTGCAAGCCCCAATGTTTGTATTTTTCGCCACCAGCCCTGTCGTAAGTGAAATTTGCATCCTTGAATGCGATTATCAGGCTAGATGTCACTTCCAGTTTCCATTATGCTCTCTTTAAAGTCATAAAACATTGTTGATAGCGAAATGTTGAAACCTATATCACTACGCTTTGAAATACATACTCATACGACGAAATTTTCTTGTCATTCAGTAAAGAAAAGACCAATAGGATGTAATGGCGATTAAGTAACAAGTATTGTGAGCAGTGAACAAAAAATTTTTGACAGCACTTTAAACGTACGATCAACAAAGAGATTCACACTGCGTTAATGGTTTAAGGTTTGCAGAGTCACAAAATATGTTCAGTTTTTCCTCGGTGCTATTTTCTAATTAACACTTCGTCCCGTCTGTGGTTTCCACATTCAGCGTTTTGATATCACGAACATCTGCAGCATCTGCGGGCATTTTTGGCAGAATTTTGCTCCTTGCTTTGTAAATAGATTTACGGAAATTGTTGACGTCTCTCGTAGTTATATTTTGCGTATCTTCTCATTTTAACTTCTGGTACATTATTTTTGACGGCTCTCACAAATATCTTTTATGACTTTTCTCTTTAGGTCAGAAATGATTTCTTAACTCTTAATTTTGTTATGAGGCATTTCTTTGCAATTTGGCCTTTCTTGACGCTCCGCAACATGCAGCTCCTCAATAGAAATAGTCTTAACAAAACTTCTGCAGCCATTAATGTTGCACCTCCATCGCGCTACACCACATTTCAGTAGTTTTTGAAAACCGAAGGTGTTACCTTTCAAAACCAACATTTCCCATCTTTTCCCCTACCATTTCGCTTCTCTCTTCTCATTTCGCTTCTCTCTTCTCATTTCGCTTTTCTCTTCTCATTTCGTTTCGTCCCACTGACAAACTGTAAACTCGTCTGAGGACATGTTAGCTATACAACGGCGTGCCGCGAACTGCGAAGTGGCCGCAGACAGCTGTCGTGAACAGCGCACACAATGCTCTGTCCCACTGTGTCAATTTGGGAGGGTTCGGTCCCCTTACGTGCTTACCTACCTGGTTTCGGGAGGATTCGGGGCTGCGCCCAGTTTCTTGAACCGGCTTTAAAGGATTACTCTAGGGATATACTATCACCCCCCTCCCCCCCTCTCCCTGCGAATCGCTCACCAAGAGGATTTTGAGGATAAGATTGGAATAATTACTGCAGTGTAACAATCATGTTTCCCGTGCTCCATAAGAGAATGGAATGGAAAGGAACCCTAACGAGTAGTACAATGGAACGTACCCTCTGCCATGCACTTCACAGGCTTTTGAAGAGTGTGGTGTGAATTGGTTGGCCGACAGTGAGCGAAGCCGTTCAAAGCCGGACGGCGAGGGAGAACATTCATGCAGCTGACGTGGCCGGAGAGTACTCGGCGACGTTGTGTTGTCCCTCGCCGTGTGTGGGGAACGCCGCACGCACCAAACCCGGCACCACTTCCGGCTACTGACACTCCTCAGCAGGAGGCTGAGTCAGCACGCGTTGCCACACACGGGCACCTCCTGCGTCAACAGAACGCACACAACTTCCCGCTGTTAGGGGCTGACGCAACCACCTGCTCGCTCTCTTCGCGCGAAACACGGCGTTATCGATAATAACGCCGACCATCCTAGCCACTTCCGCTGACGGGAGCAGCAGTCAGTTCCCCTCCTTCCGCCACCAACGCTTGGCCTAGTTTCGTGCCGCCTTCCATCGCTACTTCGAAACAATCTCGCGACAAATTTAAATTTATGCCACAGTTACTGCTACCTACAGGAACAAGTCTTTTCCCGATATACGATGTCGGCGGCTAAACCACTACGAACATTACCGATGACGGCGTCTGTAAATCGGAGTAACGCAAGACGCTTGTTTCCAAATTCCTTCAACAAAGAAATAAGTGTTCCAAAAATTAGGTTTTGTATTCTTCAGTCGGGTGATGCTGAGGGATTTAGATTAGGAATTGAGACACTTAAAGTAGTAAATGAGTTTTGCTGTTTGGGGAGCAAAATAACTGATGATGGTCGAAGTAGAGAAGATATAAAATGTAGACTGGCAATGAGAAGGAAAGCGTTTCTGAAGAAGAGAAATTTGTTAACATCGAGTACAGATTTAAGTGTCAGGAAGTGTTTCTGAAAGTATTTGTACAGAGTGTAGCCATGTATGAAAGTGAAACATGGACAATAATAGTTTGGGCAAGAAGATAATAGCTTTCGAAATGTGGTGCTCCTGAAGAATGCTGAAGAGTAGATGGGTAGATCACATAACTAATGAGAAGGTATTAAATAGGATTGGGAGAAGAGAAGCTTGTGGCACAACTTGACCAGAAGAAGGGATCGGTTGGTAGGACATGTTCTGAGGCATCAAGGGATCACCAATTTAGTATTGGAGGGCAGCGTGGAGGGTAAAAATCGTGGAGGGAGACCCAGAGATGAATACACTAAGCAGATTCAGGAGGATGTAGGCTACAGTAGGTACTGGGAGATGATGAAGCTTGCACAGGATAGAGTAGCATGGAGAGCTGCATCGAACCAGTCTCAGGACTGAAGACCACCACAACAACAACAGTCTTGAGTCTGAAATGGAGGTGAAACTTAAATATAAAAAGTTTCGTTCTTAGCTGTTGAGGAGCATCAGAATGCATGGTAGATACGAAATTACGAACATACTTAAGTAATTAACAGTGTCGTGTCAGGTGCGAGATCAGTTCAAAAATTCCCCAACCTCGTCCAGAAAATTTTTCTACGCTTACCTTTCACTTATGGTGCATGATCTCCTTCGAAAGGCTTTCCTGCACAATTGAGACACCGCTGCCAATGCCATTTTCACTTCTTGAAGTAGCCTTGATATGCCTTTTGCTGCACCGCGCTAAATAGCGTCTACGAATTTTACTTTATGTCGTCCATCGTTGCAAATCTTCGTCCTTTCAACGGGGGTTTCAACTTTTATTTCCAAAGCCCGCAGGAGCCAGATTGGAGGGTACACATGATGTGCCAGCACATAGATTTCGTTTCTTGCGCAACAGTCACGCACCAATAGGGAGGAATGTGCGGGTGCGTTACCGTGATGCGAGAGCCACGAATTCTCTACACATTTCAGGCCGTTTCCTTCTCCTATTTTCTCGCAGGCGTCTCATCGCGTCCCGACAGTACCACCGATTAACAGTTTGTCCATGCGGCACCAATTTATGATTAACTAATCCTTCAAAAGTAACAGAAAACTATCAGAATGGCTTTAACATTTCGCCTGGCCTGACGAGCTTTTTTCAGTCTTGGAGAACCTTTCCCGACCCATTGTGAACAGTGTACCTTGGTCTCTACCTCACAACCTTAGACCCACGTCTAATCATCAGTTATGATTCTCTTAAGGAACACCTCTTTCTCATTTACGCGAGCCAAAACGTCTTCACAGATAGCGGGGCGAAGGTCTTTCTGGTGCTGACTCGTGAGCCGTGGGACGAACTTGTGGGCAAAGTGACGCATTCCTAGATACTGTGTCAGGATTTAATGACATGATCCAACTTAAATGTTATGTTCTTCTGAACTGTTACAGTCAGCCAGCGAATAGCGCGCCTAATTTCGCTTACGTTCCTGGCATGAACGTCGGCGTTAGATGTCGAAAGGGGAGGGGGTCCTGAACGAAGGTCATCTTTAAGCTTCGTCCGGCCATTTTTGAACTGTGTGAACCAATGGCAACAGTGTCCGCGTGTCCACGTCCGTGTAGATCTTCTCGAGTTCCACAAAAAATTTAATGCAGACGCGCTGCTCCTCTCGAAATTCTCGAACTGAGCCACACAACGTTCTACTCTATACAGCACAGACAAACAACAATGAAAGTTCCGGAAGTTGTACATTAAGCACAGGTCTGAGCCGTGATGCCTATCTTTTCGCTCTATCTCATCATTGGGGCGAAACTACGAATGTTCCAGAACTTTTTTTTTTTAAACAGATCTCGTATGTGAGGAACTCAAAGAGAAGCACTGGAAAACTAAGTACCACGTCTGACATTTGCCAGAAGAGCGAAAAAAATACAATATACTTGTGTCTGTCTGTAGAAAACAGGTTCGTATAGGGAAAAACTGAGGAACTATTCTGTTACCACAGAATTATACTGCTGAACACATCACCGCAAAAAATTATACCAATTTGAAAATAGATTTTTAAGAACGTTTCAAGTCCCTAATTGCTGACTGGTTCGAAGTGCCGCCAAGAAAGTTTTTTCAGACTGATTCTTGCAATGAAGAAAACAGCAACCAGCCACTATTAATGATGGTGCTTGTTCCCAAAAATAGAACCGTTATCGGTACAGGTGTCTAACCGATAGGTTTATCTTCAGACTTTTCTTCATGTTTGTTTTACATTGCTGCTCTTTACAGTAGCTGCCTGTTTTCGGTCGAACGGACAACTGCCGGCCGGCGTGGCTGAGCGGTTCTAGGCGCTTCAGTCTGGAACCGCGCGACTGCTACGGTCGCAGGTTCGAATCCTGCTTCGGGCATGGATGTGTGTGATGTCCTTAGGTTAGTTAGGTAGGTTTAAGTAGTTCCTAAGTTCTACGGGACTGATGACTTCAGCATTTTAAGTCCCATAGTGCTCAGAGCCATTTGAACCATTTGAACGGACAACTGATATAAATAAAAGGCACTACGAACCAGAATAGATGTCTGAAGATAAAACAGACAGTTCGGAAGCCTTATCGACTATTTCTGTACATAAACAGCAAAATGAACAGATTGGCTGTTGCTTCCGTCCTTGCAAAAATCAACTTTTATTTCGTTCACAGCCACGGCTACAGATGTCAGTTTGCCGCAAAAACAGCAGTAAGAAACTATTTGTTCAAGGGCCATTAATGCCGAAGCACTACATTTTATTTCTGTTAATCCAAGTTCAGAAACACAGCATCAAGTTTCTGTCAAGCGGCATTGTGTATAACACAAACCACTGCTCAAAACATGTAAATTTTGGAAAGCTAGACGTAAGCATAACTTGACACAAAGACTATGTGCCTCTTACTAACCGATGTTTCAAAG